>NC_053160.1:60793974-60883974 GCF_016835505.1 Polypterus senegalus
AGTACCAACCAAGAAGGAAGAATTAACTTGAGGCACAGTGCCAGACTTAAACTCTGTAATTTACCCTTCTTTGTACACCTCCATATTAGTTTCTTGGCCTGCTAAGTTTCACAGAGTTACCACAGTGTAATCTGTGCGGCATGAACAATGATGGATTTAATTTATGCTTTACTGCTGTGAAAAAAAAAATAAATGTAAAATTCTGTTTGCCAACATAATTTAAAATGGAAAAGTTTGAAAACCATTCTGTCTCTGCAGTTATTTTATTTTAGGTAGGAAATAGATAAAATATGATTTGAGTAGGCGGTTAAGTTATTTAAAAGTAGTAACTACAAATATTAGAGTGGCAGTAACATTCGTTGGCAGTTTCCAAATATGCATGCTCTTACTCATATAGACATTCAAATGATATACTGTATTCTTGCAGTTAGTATTTTATAAAATGTTTGGGGTTAAAGTAACAATAATTTTTTTTTTTCTAGCCAGCAGAAATTTTCAGTTTTGAAGGAACAGTATATTGCCATCACATGTCTCCCATTGCAACTAAGCACAGTTTAATAGCAGGTTTGTACAGTACAATGTTTGGAAAAGTGGCTAGCTGCAGGGCGTCATCTCTTTGAATGCTCTATAGTTTGTATTTTACAATCTCACTTTTATTAATACGGGTTATGGCAATTTTATGCTGTACTGTGCTTGTTCTGATTCTTGCTAAGTAACCAAAAACTATATAATCGGGCACAGGGTATACTGCTTGCACAGAAACTGTTTAGGGAGAAATTAGCATGTCTTTGTACCCAACTCGATCTTGTAGTGATACTTGTCAATGTTCTTTTGTTTAGTTCTATTTTAGTATTGTTATTTAAATGTATAGCTTCGTATTACAAATTAGATGAAACATTGCAATTTTTTTATATTTAATTAACTAAATTATCCTTATCACTTTTTATACACAAGTGTACTTTTTCACTTAATATAAGTAAGCAATACAGTGTAGTGATTTTTAAGCTAAATGGTTAAGTTAGTATGCTTATCACACTGTGTTAAACAAAATCAAGCTAATTTGTAATAAAGAAAGGATGTGCACCAGGTATTATTATTATTATCAAAACACATTATTTGAGTGTTGTTTCTATTTCCTAGATATCCGAGTATTTCTTTATCATTGTCAATGCCCCCTTATCTCCCTCACAGTTTCTAATATAGAAAATATACAAAAGATTGACATTTTATCACAAGCAGTAAATAAGAATACAGCAAATATTTATATTTTGAGAAAATGTTTCAGATGGACAAGAATAAATACAGTTTTCTAACAGGGATATTTTTTAAACCATGGGCAGTAAACATAATAGTTTTTTTTCTTTGTCTTTTCTCCTTTACAAATGTGCTGTTGTGTCTTAAGATAAAGCCTTGGAATACTGAATAAGCTCTTTGTTTTTCTTTTTCTTCTCTACCCTAGTTGGTACCAAAGACCATAAAGTACAGCTTTGTGATTTGAAATCTGGTTCCCGTTCCCACATTCTTCAGGGTCAGTGTAATATGCTTTTGGTTTAAATTCATAATTTCTTTACCACCATAGTAAAACAAGAAAAATGATTCTAACGTTACACACCGGAATCCTGGTATATAGGGAAAATTATTATGAAACAGAAACAATTTAAATAAAGTTCTCTAAGTAAAATACAACTGCAATTTATATAGATGAGCAAGAATAGTGCTGGTGTGTTAGATTGGTGTATATTTAGTAAAAAAAAAAAATTGTTTTTTTTTTTGTGTGTATGTGTTCTGCAGGGCATCGGGGAGAGATTTTATCAGTGAAATGGTCACCTAGATATGAGCACATACTTGCAACAGCAAGGTAAAAATTTCCATTTCACTTTTTATGAAATGTTTAAGGGTTATATTCTATATTAATTTAAAAATGTCCAGTTTCAAATGATGAAACATTGCTTTTATGTCTACTTTTCATAAATAATCTTTATTTTTCAAAACATATCATTAAACTTCTTTTGTTAGACTTTAAATTTTATACCTAAACTAATTCATGTTCACAATGTTTTATGACTTTTTCGTACATATACTTAGTTACTATCTATATCAAGAACAGATTGGTTTTGCATTTTATTACTGCTGCTTTACAGCACTAGTAGATTGGGTTTAAATCCTGGCTCATAATTTGCCTCTTTGGAGATTGTGTGTTTTTTCACTACCCATATGGGTTTTCTCCAAGTACCCTTGCATCCTGTGAATGTGCAGTTAGGATAATCGATGATTATATTCTAATTTGGCCCGAGCATGAATAACTTATGGGTGTTTGTGTGCCCTTTGATAGATTGGCATGATATCCAAAGTTGGTTCCATGTATTTAACTGACATACTATAGACCTAAGCTTCTGACAAGCCTTGTAGCTAGTTTAATCTAGCTGAGTAAATTGATAGCTGCAAAAGACTGATTTACTCCATTATATAGTGAAAGTTACCCTACCTCTTAAGTGATTACTTTTTGTGAAATTAAAATAGATATTAAATGTTCATTTGTTTTTAGTACTGACAGCAAAGTACGGCTGTGGGATGTGAGAAGGGCAACAGGAAGTTTATTCACACTTGACCAGCACAATGGAGTGAAATCCAAAGCTGCTTCTGAGGCAGGTAATTTGCAGACTCACTAGCAAAGAGGAAAAGAGATTATACATTTCTTTCATGCAGCATTTAAACCTTGTAGCAAATACATTTTTCCTAGTAAACATTTTTAGAAGGAAATAGCAGGTCATTCTTTGGTTATTCTTAAGCTTCAATGTCAACTATTCATTTCTTGCCTGTGACTCGGTTTATGACCCTGAGCAAGCCACTTAAGCAGACTTTTTTCTAAAGGCTTTCAAAAAGTATGAGGAAATATGTTACAGTTTAATAACAATAAAATTCCCCAGGAAAGTGAAAAAAAAAAAAATAGGAAACCTATGCAGGTTGTCTGTGTACTTTAATGTATTTAATATTGTGAATATTTTATACTTTTTTAAACATCATTTTAATTGTGAAAATTGAACATGCAGGTTATAACTTTGTCACATAAAGTACAATTTAACTGCATCTTAATCAATTTGTAAACTTGAAGATTTAAAGTTTCAGGCAACTTTCCAACGAGTTCCCATCTTTTTCTTATGTGTGCTTATTGTGGTAAAATAGATTGTTGTACTTGTTACATAGAATTTAAGTTAGTCCAACAGGTAATGTAAAGATTCTTACTGTACAGGTAAAACCTGAGTTGCTTTTTTCTTGTTTTATTTTTATCTCAATGAAAGGTAAGACCAGAAAATATGCAGCCTGAATTAAACATCATTATTAAAAGTCCCAAGCATTGTGTATGTGCTGCCATACAAGGGCAATCTCAGGATTGCACAGATTTCTAAGTAAAAGGAACATTCTTAGTAATCCATCATGCCTTTGTCCTGAGCATTCTCTGGAATGGGCCTTGGGATATAGTTAATAGTTCAGGGTTCTAGTTGACCTTCATGAAAGTTCTTTATTTCTGAAGTGTAATCAGTGACCAGCCACCATCATATTTTTATGAGTGGAAAGGAAAAAACAAAACAACCTTTTCTTATGTTTTTTTTTTTTTAATAGCTGATTCTGCTCATAATGGCCGTGTGAATGGATTATGCTTTACTGGTGATGGACTACATCTTCTAACCATTGGCACAGATAATCGCATGAGACTTTGGAATAGTGCAAATGGGGAAAACACACTGGTATGAATTCTTATACACTGTACTGTGTTTTTGAGTGTAAGTACTTACTGTAGTAAATGGTGAAAAGTACCAATTAATTAGAACCAGTTATACTGTATGCTGTTAGAATTGCAGAACCTAACCTAGAAATAAATATTGTGGACATCCAGGAAAATTCAGTAGATAAGGCTGTAGAAATGAAATACAATGAGCTGTGTAGTTAGTGATATTAGGGCACTTTTATATTTTTAAGAGAGGAAGTAAAGTTACAAGTAATTTGCAACACATAAATTACATATATTCGTTATTTATTCATACATACATAATTATTGCACATCATTTTGAGCTGGGTTTTGTAGTAAAGACAACTTTTACTTATTAAATTGTGATTTTTATAGGTGGATTTTATTTAAATTGATTTGCTTTTAAATGGTCTTAAATATAAGTGATAAAAGTTATCTTATTTGTTTGGCTCCCAACTTTATAACACATGTAAGAAAAAATTATGGCTTTGTTGGCTGTTATAGTCGCATTCCACTGCTAGGTTTACCATTGTTGTGATAGTGGATTTGAATTTGACAGTTCTTATTCATCAGTGTGTATTACTACTCTTCATATAAATAAACAAGTAAAAACCAAATGTTGGGATCTGAAATGCTCCAATTTATTTATAGTCATAGAAAATCTAATTTTAACATCTTGGCCAAAAAGGACATCCCATTGAAAAATATCTGTGTTTTCAAAAAATGTTTTATTCTTTCCATTAAATATTTTTTTAACATCAGTGTGGACAACTAAAAGATTTCTAGAAAAAAAAAACATTTTGTTCTGTTTTTTGGCACAATAAAACCTAATGTATTTCCTTATTATTTAGGTTTATTAGCCACTTGCTTATTATGTCTTTGTATCTGGAATCCAGTCTAGCTAAGCAAACACACTGTATGCTGCAAAAGCAGTGTTTCCTTTTTACTAACATTTTTGTTATGTTGAGGCATGTTCAATCCAAACCATATTATTAACACCAAAAATAAACATGTTCTTTATCTTCAATCAATTTCTTCTTTTCAATTACAACATAAAGTTACTTTATAGTACAAGATTTTAGATAACTTTTTTTATTTTTAATATCAGAAAAACTGACCAGGCCAAGGGTACACCCACGTAACACCTGGCTGCAGGGTAGATGGTCATTTCCAAATGGTGGGACTGGACCACATGTCTGCCTTTGTGGGTTGCCAACTGGGATCCCAAGCTGTCTAGTTGTGTGGTGGGTGCAGCAATGCACTGTACTGGTGCATGCTACCCAACCTGACCTGGTTTCCTTTCTTTGTATAAACAAAGTCCAGAAGAGTTATTCCAATCACAAATAATATTCATTCTTAAATTAGCTCAGGATAGGGTCCCTAATAAAGGTAACATTTGTGGCAGTTTCAGTTTCAGCTTCAGCTCCTCCTCATACAAGCTCCAGAAGTGAGCTGCCAGCTATCATGTCTTGCTTCCTATAGGATTCTGGAATTGTGACCAGAGGTGTCATGTCTTTTTACTGAGGTTTTAAAGGATGTGTTTTATTCATTTCCATCTGTTGACCTTTTTGAATTGGGATTCCTTGGCAGACTCCTGTTCCACAGTTTAAATGAATGCAGAGCATGCTTTGAGATACATTTATTCTTTGCCGGTAATCTTACGTTTTTTCTTGTGCTCCCATCACAGGCTTCACACCAAAGTAGAGTGAACTGTCGTAATTTACAATCTTTCCAAAAGGAATAAAATGTACTGTTTATAAAAATAAAGTAAAGATGGCTTACTGAGTAGTCAGTCATTTTATTAAAATTAAGATATTGGTTACAGTGGAGGTTGTGAGATTTGATCCATAGTTCAGCAGAACAAATTGACGTTCAGCATATTGTTTTGTAGTTTTGGATGTGGCTGCTTTATGAATCCATATTATTATGCATGTGTATTTGTGTGTTTCTTGTGGATTGCAAAAATGTAAGACAGAAACTGATTTATGCTCACTTTTTATAGGTGAACTATGGGAAGGTGTATAATGAAAGCCGTAAAGGATTAAAATTTACTGTGTCCAAAGGTTGCAGTCCAGAATTTGTATTTGTACCTTCTGGCAGTGAAATCGCAGTATATGCCCTTTTTACGGGAAAACTGATTACCATGCTGAGAGGCCATTACAGTTATGTTGACTGTTGTGAATTCCATCCAGACTACCAGGTAAGTTAGTTTCATTTAATCTCACAAATGAAATATTACTATGAAACACGTTGATGAGAGGTACGAGTTAACAAAAATACAGTGTAAAAAAAAATGAAGGGATTGTTTTTTAATCTGCAAGAATTTAAATTTTTTTCCAAGGGGGTTTTATTATTCTGTATTTTTTAGATGTGATGCAAAGTTATGTGCACTGGTTGTGGGTCCTTTTACATTTTCCAAGTTTTTGCATTATTTGAGATTTTACCAGGTCTTTATTCAAATTCTAATAATGGAGAAGTAGCCCTAAATTGAACAAAAATATGCACTATAGAAACAAAAAGTGCCACAGTCTCACAGAGGGTATGATTCTTCTATCCAGATGTCCAATCATACCTGTTGTGTGATGAGAGTTGTACATTTTGATCACAGTAAAAGGATAACAGAAACAATTGACACAGTTACAGAAGTTATATACAGAGTGTCACCTTTTAATCAATTTCACATCATGTTATGTATATTTATTGGTATAAAGTCACATCTTGCAGATCATATTGTTAAAGGAAACAAAAAAACCTAATTCCTGTGTCAACAAGTCGTGCATTTAAAGATGAATCACTGCATGTAGATTTACAAGATACATGTAGGCTAGAACAGAAAACTACAGTTTGAACCCAACACCCTATATTCATCTTGTATCTCCTCCAGATTCTAATCTACCAGGAATATGCATACCAAGAATAACTATACATTGTATTGTTTAATTTTTTTGTAATAGTTCCATGTTTGTTTTCCATAATATTTTTAATTTACTCTGTTCTTTGTCAATCTTTGTTTAGTTTTCAAATTATAATTTCTTTCTCAAGATATGCACATTTAGTACTGGTAACTGCCGTTTGGCCAGGTATGAAGAGGCAAAATGTTTGAATGCGGCCTGCAAAGAACTGGTGGTCCACAACATATATTGGATGAATGAGCAGGTGAATGAGGCAACTTCAACACTGCAAAACATGAGAATATTTGTCGGTTATTCAGTGAGCAGATGGTTGATCTGAAATGACAGGCATCAGAGAATAAGGAGTATGAAAAGATGGCAAATGTTGGGTGAGGAGTGGTGAGAGTGTCAAGATGACAGAGGAAAGGATCATGCAAAAAACATCATGTGATGAAGAGTCTTCTGCATAACCTGGATAATGTAACAAAAAATAAAATAATGTCTGCTTGTATATAGTAACTTGCTGTAGATTTTTTTGAGCTACTGCACATCTTCAAGGTTATTTTTTTCTGAAACAGTTTACTTTGGATCTTTTGTGCATTTAACATAAATTATATTTTGTGTCACAGGAAAACCAGTTATCCTTAAGTTTAAGTTTTGTCTCAGGTTAAGTGTTTTTGGGCAGGTGTTCTTAATGTATTGAGAGGTAATAACAAGCAAGTAAGGCATCAGTGGACGTGGACATTGGGGCGTACTTTAACTTTGCCCACATATGCCACTCAGTGCCATTACTTGAAGTGAGTATTTCATGCAAGATGTTCAGTGTGAAAAAGAGGAATGAGCTGAAGTGGTCCTGCCAGGAGAAATATGCACAAATGTCTCTTAAGCTCATGTGCAGCTTGTAATAAATGGGTACAGGAAACATTTGGGTGATGTCTCTGCAACAAGATTCAAAGTCTTAAGAGTTTATAATCTTTTTTTAAGCAATGTTGGTAAATGTGTGCAGTAGACCTGTGAAAAGATATGAGGTCAGTTTAGACTCGCCATTTACCCTAACTTACATTTATTTATGAAGTGGAAAGCAAATTGTAGTACTAGGCACATGGAAAACAAGCAGACTACAAAGGGACAGTGCCTGAGCCAAGTATTAAGTAAAATACAGAAATGACAATCTGAAAATTAGTTTTGTGGCCCACATTTCCCACACAAATGCTTAATATAAGTGCATGAAAATGATTAAATAAGTGTAAGTGAATGAATCTATATTATTAGGCCCCAAATAAACAACAAGAATTAAATATTTTTAATATAGTGCAGGGGATAACAACTTTTAAATCACATTGCACCTCCACAATGTTATTTTAATCAGGAAATTTAACATACTATGTTAATGTATTACTATTTTGGATCATATTCAGAAATTATGGTCATACGTTGTACGCTCAGGCAGGTTTATAACTTTTTGTTTTTTTAAGATTGTTTTGTTTATTTGCGATGTAGGATTTGTACAGTGGAGGGAAAGATTGCAACATCCTTGCCTGGATTCCTGCTCCACGTAGTCCAGCTCTTGATGATGCAGATGACCAAACTAAAAGCGTACGTTTTGTATTTATTTTAAATAATTGTTTATTCTTTGGTACTTTGGATCAGCAGTTTGTTATGCTTAGATTCAAATAAAATTGTACCCATTACTGAACACATGTACAGTGAAACATTAGCGTATCTAATAAGTAATAAAAATATACAACTCTAAAGGTTAAAACATTTTTCGTATCTATAGCTACATACAGTAATTAATAATATAACCTGTTCTCACTGGAAGAAAACACTTGAATGGTTTGCGTACTGCTTATCAGATATAGCTGTAAATATCTTTGCCTCTAAAGTATTGTAATTATAGTAAATGTACTGTAGTTTTATATAAAATTTTAGTAATTAGCTTACTTCAAACACCAATTGATTTTCTGAACCTCCTTAGGCCATTACAATGTTACAGGAAACTGGAGACTATTCTGACATCAGCAGGTATAAAGCAAGATTTAGTCCTGGATGAGTAACCATTTGGTCTACGTACAGTTACCAGTGAACATAACACGTCTTTGGGATATCCAGATACTTACAGAAAACTTATGAGAAATATAAGTTAACTCCACACATTGACCCGTCTGTAACCATGCAAGTTTATTTTAGCTTATCTGAAAATATTTGGAGAATTATGGTATAATTCATTTAATAAATATTAACTGCTTTTCACAACAACATATGCTTCTATTTATAATCTTTTAATTTTTCATATAGGATTGAATTGTATTTTTAAGCAGAAAAACAGTGTAGTCATTTTTTTTTATTAAATACTTTAGACCAGTGACCAAGATTCTTATCTCATATGTTTGTTTTGTTTATTTTAAGTTCCCTGTAACCCAGTAGAGCTCCTGTTCCTAGTAGGTGTTTTATTCATATTTCTGAACAGCTCCTGTAATGTCTCAGGCTGGATTCTATCCACTATATTGATGAACTGCCATTTTTGTTTGCAACCAGAAGGGGCAGCCCCTTCTGCCCTTTTAGTAGTTCTTAACGTGCCTTCATGACATATTTCCAGGCCCCTCCTGAAAAGTGACCATAGTCGGCTCCTGGGAATCCTGCGTTCCTATTCCCTCGTCTGGTGGTTTCCTTGTTCTTCCCACATTTCACCCAAGAAAGCAAAATCCTTTGACAATTTGTCTAAGTAACACATGAGATATGTAAATGAAACAATTATGCCTTTTCCCCTTCTTAATCTCAAAAATGTCTTCCATGGGAGAATTACTGTTTATGATGTAGTTACTCAGACTGTAATAGTTGTTTATTCATAATTCAATGCCACATTTCCTATTTTTGTTTTCTGATAGTTTTAGTGATCTATATTATTTGGTTTGAAATATTGTTTTAAACTTAATGCTTTCATGTATTTTTCTGTCACAGGGTGGAAGCCTTAATCCTGCTTTTGAAGATGCGTGGAGCAGCAGTGATGATGAGGGATGAGCATGTTCTTTATTCTTGACCACCAGTCTTGACTATTACATTAGAGATAAAAGGAAAATGTGGGGCTGCTGCTAGCAGCAATTGTAGAATTGACAAATCACATTTATTAAAACATGTTTAAAATGTTTCAGTTGCAATCATGGATTAAAGTCCAAAGACTACTTTTATAAGCAACAAATGTACATATTTTATACAGTTCTAAATGCCACAATTGAGAAATAAAAAAGTTGTTTTTCTATTTTTTACTTTTATCCTAATATATTTTTAAATGGCTCCATTAATTTGATGTTCACTTAAAAAATAAGCTGTTTGCTTAGGTAATATTTCAAGGGTTGTACAAAATGTCAACTCAAGGCCAGTTTTTATACTTCTGGCACTGGTGGAGAGAATATAAGAGAAGTTTAAAGATACTGAAATACCATACCCAAGCAATTCCAATCTTTATATGGTTCAGAGTGTTGTGGTAAAATGGCTACTATTAAATGCACATGATGATGTTAAAAAAACTGTAGACATGGACTCAACTGGATGGCTGTATTTTACTGTTTTTTTTGTTTTTTTTGACAAGTAAGTAAATTGCTGTCATGAACAGGTCTAGAATTGATATGTTGATCATTATAGTTAAAATTAAGAGGAGTGGGGAAATGAGTAACATTTAGTCGTTAGCTATGAGGTAAAGACACCGCGTGCTAGTATGATCATCTCATCAAACTGATTTTACTTGTGAGGGTCGCAGCAGCTTCAGGCCAAGCTGCCCAGTCCAGACATCCTTGTCCCTACAGCTAAAAATTCCAGTTCTTCCAGTACAGTTCTTTTATGCTCCCAGGCAATCCATGAGATTATATTCCTTCCAATGCATCCTGTGTCTGCCAGAAAGTCTCCACCCTGTGGGACATGCCCAGAACAGCACCAGTGGGAGTCAACAGGGTGGAGGCATCCTTAAGACATGCCCAAACCACCTCATCTGGTTCCTATCATTCCAAAGGAGCAACAGCTCTACTCTGAGGATCTCTTGAATTGCTGAACTTCTCACCCTGTAACGGTGTCATTCAATAAGCCCTATGGAGGAAAGAAATTGGTAACAAATGTATGTGAGATATCTTGCCTTGGGTCATTACCAACAGTTCATGAGTATAGGTGAGGGCAGGTATGTAGAATGGCTAGTTAACTGAGAATGTTGTCTTCAAACTCTCAGGGAAACAAGATGGTCCGGTTTCACAGCCACAATGTAATTCACACACTTCTTCCTGTGTCTTGGGGCTTAATCATCAGACATCCACCAGTTTTAGACTCATTCCCAGGCACAGAGGTAATGTTTGAAGTTCTCAAAGCTAGTTTCCATTACCAGGGTCTAGGTCCTTAATATGACTATGTCTGCCCCAAAGCTGGCATTGCACTGCCACTTTGATACTGTCCAAATATGTTTATATCCAGCATGTTCAGTCATTGGCATCTTATATTAATCCATCTATTCCTTCTTGATTTTGTCATTACAGAATCTTTAGGAATTAGAACCTTTCTCAGTAATATTTGGCATAAGGCTAAAACGTTACACATGGACAGGATGCCAGTTCATTAATGGGGCACAAAAAGCATTTGCAAACACATTGGACCAGTATAGTAATATATTATTATCAATTAATACAATGTACAGATCTGTTGGATGGGGTAGAAAACTATACTGTTTGGAGAAAGCCCAGAACAAACATTGAGTTAGCTTAGCAAAACCAGAGCAGCTTGCTCACAAAGGGTGTAAACTCTAATTTATGAAAATCTAGAAAAGCTTAAAAAATATCTGGTAAATAAACATACTAAAACATTGCCTACATTACAAACTGACCCATGTTTTCATCTTTGAAATAACCAAACTTAAGCAAGTACAAGAAAGTGTAGTTGGTATATATGAAGAGAAATGAAATACTGTCTTCATGTATTGTGTATTTTTTAAACAAGGTATGGCCACTCCATTAAAGGATTTTCATAGACTTTCAACTGTAGCATTCATTTACATGGTCTTAGTGAATTGTGGGCAGACATGGATTACATCACATGCAACTTAGTCAAAGTGGCCTGCAACATTTAAAATCAAACAGGTGTCATTTTGGTTTAAGTCATGTATGAGAGTTCACAACTAGTAAGCACTTTCAGTGCAGCTTCAAGCACAGATGGACAGGAATTTTGGTCCATGCACCGGTCTCTCCAATGCCTTGTTTGTCATAACATGACAAAATAGAAACGTCAGCCCAAGAATACAATGCAACTTACCATACGTAGAAAAACTTAATACAGTTATGAGTGCTGTCAAACTGCATTTTAATTGGCTGTCAAAATACAGTGAGCTTGTAAACTGTGCAGAGAAGTTATGAGGGAACTGTGTAATTCATCAATGTCTGTGACTGCTGGTCAAGTAATGGAAATACTCAGGGCTACAAGATTCAGCAATTACCATCATCTAGTGTGTCTTGTTGTCAGACTTAAAGTTGGTTAAGGATGTGGGAAAAGGCATTTTGGGTACTGTTGTTATGTCAAGTGATTGTATGTTAAAATTTCATTACATTAATGAACTGAAGTCTTACTACATTAATTTATTATTAAATCTGACACCACTAAAATATGTCAGTTAAGGTTAATTATACATACTGTTAGGGCCGTAAGTATTTGAACAGTGGCACAATTTTCAGAATTTTGGCTCTGCACACCACCACACTACCACAATGGATCTATAACAAAGCAACCAAGATGTGATTGAAGTATAGACTTTCAACTGGAATTCAAGGGATTTAACAAAAATACTGTATGAGCCGTTTAGAAACGACAGCAACTGTTATATAGGGTCCTGCCATTTTCCAGCAGGTTAATTTTGAACAACCTAATATAATCGTAAATAAAATTATTATTTTCAATATTTGGTTGAAAGTCCTTTACATTCAATGACTGCCTGAAGTCTAGACCCAAGTGCTAGGTTTCAACCCTAATGATGCTTTGTCAGGTCTTTACTGTAGCAGTCTTCAGGTGCTGCTTGTTTGTTCAACTTTCTTCCATCAGTTTTGTCATCAGCAAGTGAAGTGCATGTCCAATTGGGTTGAGGTCAGTTAATATACTTGGATATTGAAGAATATTCTGTTTCTTTGCCTTGAAAAGCACTTAGTTTACTGTCACAGTAAGTTTTGGCTCATTGGCCATCTGTACTGTGAAGCATCATTCTATCAGTTTTGCAGCATTTGTCAGAATCTGAACAGATAGCATAGCCCTATACACTTCAGAATTTATCCTGCTACTTCTGCCAGCAGTCATATCATCGATATGTATACACGTTTCATATATGAGATGGTATTTATTGGATCATGAGCCGTTTCTTTTCTTCTCCTTATTCTTCTCTTTCCATCATTCTGGTATATATTGATCTTAGTTTCATTTGCCCAAAGAAAATTGTTCCAGAACTGGACAGGCTTTTAAAAAAATGTTTTCTGGTAAAGTCTAATCTGTCCTTCCTATGCTTGAGGTTTACCAGTGGTCTGAACTTTGTGGTAAGCCCTCTACATTTACTTTCATGAAGTCTTCATTTGAATGTTGACTTTCGCAATGATAGACCTACCTCCTGGAGAGTGTTCTTGGTTTGTCTAGATGTTGTAATGGGGTTCGTTTTCACTAAGGACAGAATTCTGTGATCATTCAGAACAGTTGTCTTTGGTGCTTTTTGAGATCTTCTAGTATTGCTGAGTGCTTTTTGAGATCTTCTAGTATTGCTGAGTTCACCAGTGTGTTCCATTTTTTTTTAGAATGTACCAAACACTCCTCATGTTTCTGCTATCGCTCTTAATGGTTTGCTTTGTTTTCTCAGCTAATGATGGACCATTTTTACTTGCATGGGCAGCTGTTTGGCCCTCATATTGACAGTTCACAGTGACAACTTCTAAATGAAAATTCCACACTTGGAATCAATTCCAGGCCTTTGACCTGCTTAATAGTTAATAAAATAATGAGGGACCTGCCACAACCTGGCTATGGAACAGCCTGTCAGTCAAATGTCCAGATACTTTTGAACCCCTAAAATGGAGGGACTATGTATAAACATGGCTGTCACTCCTAAATGGCTCATACAATATTTACGTTAAATCCCTTACATTAAAGCTGAAAGTCTACACTTTAATCATGTAATGATTTCTTCATTTCAAATCCCTTGTGGTATATAGCACCAAAATTATGAAAATTCTGTCACTGTCCAAATACGTATAGACCTAACTGTACTTTCTGATTGTTAAAGTAGCTCTTAAGCATTACATTGACTTACCCTTCTTGAATTTGCTTTCATTGTTAACTGTGCTTTGAGAATAGTGGATACTAAAATGACTAATCTGTTAAAATACATTCAAAATAAGAACAAATTAACTTTATAGTTTCCTATTAGTGCAAATATTGTAATATACTTTCTGTAAAGTGATCAGACCTCATGGTATTGTTGCACTACTAATAATGGTAAAGAACGTTTAGGAAAGTCTCTTATCTACATCCGCATGGGAAAAAAAGATATATTCCTGTCAATAATGTTGTCTTAAATGTAATCATAGACTATAGTCTGAACAATAATTTAGAGTGAAGACAAGTACAACATTTATGTTATGTAAGAAAAAAGGCACCTTAAAGAATATAGTGAGTCATGAGAAAGGAGCAGGAATATTCCAGGAAATTGATTAGAGCCAAACCTTATTAATTAATAACTAACTCACTCTGCCTGAATGATGATTTAAAAAAAGTTTAGAAGTGTTTGGTGACCTACAGTTGTGCTTGAGTGTTTGTGAACCCTCTAGAATTTTCTATATTTCTGCATAAATATGACGTAAAACATCATCAGATTTTCACTCAAGTCTTAAAAGTAGATAAAGAGAAACCAGTTAAACAAATGAGACAAAAATATTATACTTGGTCATTTATTTATTGAAAATGATCGAATATTACATATTTGTGAGTGGCAAAAGTATGTGAACCTTTGCTTTCAGTATCTGGTGTGACCCCCCATTTGCAGCAATAACTGCAACTAAATGTTTCCGATAACTTTTGATCATTCCTGCACACCGGCTTGGAGGAATTTTAGCCCATTCCTCCGTACAGAACAGCTTCAACTCTGGGATGTTGGTGGGTTTCCTCACATGAACTGCTCGCTTCAGTTCCTTCCACAACATTTTGACTGGATTAAGGTCAGGACTTGGCCATTCCAAAACATTAACTTTTTTCTTCTTTAATTATTCTTTGGTAGAACGACTTATGTGCTTAGAGTCGTTGTCTTGCTGCATGACCCACCTTCTCTTGAGATTCAGTTCATGGACAGATGTCCTAACATTTTCCTTTAGAATTCTCTGATATAATTCAGAATTCATTGTTCCATCAATGAAGGCAAGCCGTCCTGGCCCAGATGTAGCAAAACAGGCCATGATACTACCACCACCATGTTTCACAGGTGGGATAAGGTTCTTATGATGAAATGCAGTGTTTTCCTTTCTCCAAACATAACGCTTTTCATTTAAACCAAAAGGTTCTATTTTGGTATCATCCGTCCACAAAACATTCTTCCAATAGCCATCTGGTTTGTCCACGTTATCTTTAGCAAACTGCAGATGAGCATCAATGTTTTTTTTGAAGAGCAGAGGCTTTCTCCTTGCAACCTTGCCATGCACACCATTGTTGTTCAGTGTTCTTTTGATGGTGGACTCATGAACATGAACATTAGCCAATGTGAGAGAGGCCTTCAGTTGCTTAGAAGTTACCCTTGGGTCCTTTGTGACCTCGCCATCTATTAAACGCCTTGATCTTGGAGTGATCTTTGTTGGTCGACCACTCCCGGGGAGGGTAACAATGGTCTTGAATTTCCTCCATTTGTACACAGTCTGTCTGACTGTGGATTGGTGGAGTCCAAACTCTTTAGAGATGGTTTTGTAACCTTTTCCAACTCTTTTTTTTGAGGTCCTCAGAAATCTCCTTTGTTCATGCCATGATACACTTCCACAAACATGTGTTGTGAAGAGCAGACTTTGATAGATCCCTGTTCTTTAAATAACACAGGGTGCCCACTCACACCTGAATGTCATCCCATTGATTGAAAACACCTGACTCGAATTTCACCTTCAAATTAACTGCTAATCCTAGAGGTTCACATACTTTTGCCACTCACAAATATATAATATTCGATCATTTTCCTCAATAAATAAATGACCAAGTATAATACAGTATTTTTGTCTCATTTGTTTAACTGGTTCCTCTTTATCTGCTTTTAGGCCTTGAGTGAAAATCTGATGATGTTTTAGGTCATATTTAAGCAGAAATACTAAAAATTCTAAAGGGTTCACAAACTTTCAAGCACAACTGTAATTTATTGTTCACAGATAGTTCTAGTTTTTTACCTTGGATTTTTAATAAAATTATTTTTTTAATATAGTTGATATTAGATAGATAGATACTTTATTAATCCCAAAGGGAAATTCACATAATCCAGCAGCAGTATACTGATACAAAGAAACAATATTAAATTAAATAGTAATAAAAATGAAAATGAAAAAAATAAAATTAATGTTAGCATTTACTCCCCCGGGTGGAATTGAAGAGTCGCATAGTGTGGGGGAGGAACGATCTCCTCAGTCTGTCAGTGGAGCAGGACCGTGACAAAAGTCTGTCACTGAAGCTACTCCTCTGTCTGGAGATGATACAGTTCAGTAGATGCAGTGGATTCTTCATGATTGACAGGAGTTTGCTTAATGCCCGTCGCTCTGCCACAGATGTTAAACTATTACCCATGATCTTAATTTGATTTAGCAGTTGTATATTACACAGCAAAACTAAAATTAAGCACACATCTTGTAAAGCTTTTTCCTATTGTTCTTTTGATCAGCATTTTAATTTGTTCATTTTGTTTTTCTTCTTAAAATGTGAACAGGAATCTTTCACGTTGTACTTCACTGATTCTGACACAAAGAATGCAAGTTCAAAAAGGCAGGGTAGTGCCTTTACTACAGCATAAACAGAAAAGACTCAATATATGCAGCCATCATCTTAGTCTTTATCACCATAACCAGTTTAAAGGCCATTTTTAGGGTTTACCCAGGTTCGCCCTTTGCCCTCCTTCTATTTCGCACAGTCTTCAGCATACGTCTGTATGAGACATCATTCTTTTCATATCATGTGACATTATCTCTAACCACATCTTCATCGCCCTCCAAGATGGCATATTTCCTTGTGTAAACATTACTAAGTAAAAATCATGAACCTTTAGCTTTTTGCATGTCATAAAAAGCCACTAAAAGAGGTTGGCTTCAAGAAGGGCAAGCTGTCTTAAATTTCTGTCCTAGCACCCCCTTGATGATCTGATTCAGTAAAGACTTTACTAATATTAAATGTTTTCTTTAAGACAGCACACAAACAACTGATACTTCTCCATAATATTATGATGATATTTTTCATTTATACAGTTGTGTTGAAGTTTAATGCCTCAATCCTTAAAATATTAAAAGGGTAGATTTACCACACTTTTTAAAAATTGACAAAATACCAGACAGGTTAAAAATAAAAATACAAAAACTAAACAGCACTGGTTTTGTTTCGGTTTAGACTGTGGTTTTAAACTTTATTTTTCAATACAATATGTAACAGTCCTTGTGGCATTTGTCTAGCTTGGCTTGTCAGTTTCAAGCAAGCACAAAAAAATTTACAGTATTCACTTTATTTTTATAATTGACCATTTTTGAACAATAAAAGACACTTTCTAAGCAGTATTTCCGATAGATTCATGATGCAGACCTTTCAAGTTTCATACTTATCTGTGCTGGCCACACACTGATGTAAAGATGCCTTAATAAGGCAGTTAATGTTGCAATTGAAGATAGATGGTGGAAGCACCTAAAAAACAAAAGGATAAATAAAACCTAGAATTTAAGATAGATATAACATTATAATGAACTTTTGTTTACTGGTGAAATTATAAAATTATTCTGATCTTGTGTCTGCAATATTTCTGCCTTATTCAGCTACAAGGAATATTGCATTTTGATAGAGTGATCTGACATCCAAAATAAATTATGCCAGTTTCTTAACCTAAACAGAAACCAATCCTTGGTTATCCAATGACCCACTAGCATGAACAGTTCTGATGAACAGAAACCAAAATACACCAATGAAATATTCAAGATGTAGTGTCTTTGCAAGTATTAACGGAGGCCAACTAGTCTACATATGTATGAATGCGTAAAGATGGCGCAATGTAAGTAAAGTGGGACATACCATTCAAAAAAACAAAAAAAAAAAATACAAAATCTAGAAGGATATACAAGGAAGCTTGTGTTCTTTTACATCAAAGAGCCAGAAATTGCAATGGATTTTAAACAGTAAAGATCAAAGAGACTCCTTTACCTGATCATTAAAAAAAGGTTCCATTACAATTCCCCGAATGTCTAAAAATATTTGTCTCCAGCAAGAATGAATAATACTTACTCATAATGTTTTAATTAAATTACTGATTTCAGGCAAGGCCAATCCTGCAGTAATTGTGACAAATTCTCCTTGCAAGACCAGAAATGCTCAATCAGCCATTGACACTTCAGTAATTCAAGGTATGTTTTCTACAACCATTGATGTACTGTATTGCTGTTTATTTATTATATAATTAACACAAGTAAAATAGTGAATGACCTTTTGTCATTTGCACCTACTGTATGTCTGCACTGCTTGTCAGTAATTGTCAGTATTTGGATACAATTGAGGGAGCAAGCTCCACAGAAAAAGAGGAATTTAAAACAGAATGATAGGTGAAAGTTAACATTTAAGGCTATGGGGAAAACAAACATTTTCTGAATTTCATTTACATATACATACTATACTAGCACATGTTCCTGAATGCAAAATAAGAGAGAAAGTTAGCTAATTAAACGATTAGATAAATTAGAAGTAAGGCTGACCCGTTAATCTGTGAAACTGGTTGGAATGAAAACCAACAGCCGCACTGGTAGTCAAGGAATGAACATGAGAACCCCTGGACTAGATGATATCTATAGAAACAGAGGTGTGAAAAGGCTGTCCATTACGTGTGTATATATACCTGTATACAGATACATACACACAGAGACACTATTTGGATGTATTTTGTATCCTTCACTTCTATGCAGCACTGGGCTTTTGCTAGATAATGCTTAACTGTGTAATTAATTGGGTATCACGCTACCTATATTTGGTACTGTTCTCAAAAACATTCATCCTTTGAAAATTCAGCCATCTTCCTCCAGTCTCCTGGAGCCTATACATTATATAACGAAAAACACGTTTTCGAATACCAATCTTAAACCACCACCCTTATCGTCACTCGAGCATTACTAATTTAGAGTCGCCAATATCACCAAGAGGATTGTTTCAGAATCAAAAACAAAAAAAAAAAATCACACATACAGTAATAAACTAATGTCTCCGGAGATTTAAAGCAGCTCGGCCTAAAAACATGGTAAAGAGAAATTCTCTTTGTCCGATATTTTTATATATGGGAAAGTTTCCTAAAGAAAGTACCTCATGTAAATACATTGTCCAGTCTGTCGTATTGACTATAAATGAACGTCAAATCGTTTTGTTTACAAAATCGCAGTAAGTAAAAAAAACAAGTAAGAAAAACGGTATGCTCGAGTTACTACTTCCACGTTTAGCCACTCTATTCTCCCTTTAAAAGAAAACAAGTAAGAACATTTTCTTCCAATGAGTGCTAACTTTTCTTATTGCCCAACTGAAATGTAACCGCCTGAAGCCTCTGTCCGCACAGCTTGACGTCTCTATAGCGTCAGCCAATAAGCACTGAGATTTGCTACCTGAGGCTTTGGGCTGTTCGTTTACGCATTGGCCCGCCCTCATACGTCACAAAGAGGGGCGTGAGGAGTTAGCCGGAGATTGATGCCCTCTTTACTTTTCGAAGGATTGAAGAGAACAGGTGCTACTTTTGCGGTTACGAGAATCACAGGTGCGTGTATTTCATCTTTTAAATTAGATTTCTTTTTTTTATTTAGCTCGAGGAGGTTTTGCTATTTGTTCTTTTATAGACCGTGTGTCTGGAACGCAATTTATACAAATTTGATCTTTTCTCGTTCCCCTCGGATGTTTGATAAAAGTGGGTGAGGCAGATTGGGAACAAGTTTTGGGGCCAGAGAAAGGCAATGCACCTTTGCCTTCTCATGTTTGTTTTGCTAACAAACTTTATATGGAAAAATGTTTTCCAGTGTTGCTGGCTTATTTTTTAGTGTCCGTGTAGTGTAACCTGTCAACCGCTTTATCTGATTTCTATGGTTTTGCATTTATTTATTCCACATCTGCTTCATATCCTCTTGTTGCCAATTTTCTTTTGTAATATACTGTATCTAAACTGGTGGTGTTTGTACCCCATTTAAGCTTGTTGAGTTTGTGTTAAATAAGCCAGCGGATTTAAAAATTCCTGAACTTTTATTAAAACTTCCAGTTCACTTTATTGACGTTTAAGGTGGGGTTCAGTGGCTCCAGACCATTACTAAACCAATCGTTTACTCTCGGCTTAAAAAAGGGTGTGCCCAGGGAGTGTTAGTGTACAGGTGTAAGCAAAAAAATCAATTTTTCTGTACTTACTGTACCATTTATTACTAGCGAATCGTATGCTTGAATGACTCAAAGCACAGTTATTACGCAAATGTGTCAGTTGGTGAGTGTAAACCTTCATATTGTTTTACAACAGTGCAGTTTTTCTTCGGAATAGTTTTAATTTTGAGACGCTTCAGTGGTTCCAACATGGGCTGGTCTGCATAGAGTTCTCTCCATGTCACCGTGGGTTTTTCTTCATTTACGCCGACAACACCAAATCCTTAAAATTGTGCGTGACAGTCACTGGAAACTGTAAATGAGCTTCTTAGAAGTGAGTGTAGTTGCTTGTGTCTTGTGATGGACGTGCCCTAATCCTCCGGAACAGACATTTTGATAAGCAGATGTGAAAATTGATGAACTTCAAATTTTCTTTTTGTTAATGTGCATCAATTCATTTTCTAGACTGCTTATCAATTAAAAGTATCTAGCTGTTGCCTAAAATGGAAGTTGATGATAACAGTAATATGTATCATTATAATGTATACCATACAATGTATACAATTTTTGGCATTATAGCAGTGCAACAGTTGCTGTACTGTATTTTGGCAATGTCCTACACTTTTGTGTGCAGTTTACATCTTCTCTTCTCTTCCCATTTCCTTGGGGACTACCAGATTGTTTCTGTTTTGGAAAGGCATGCAGTTGGACATTCTATACTAGCAGCCCCAGAAAAGGTAGAATTACTGCAGGTTTTTGTTGCAGTCAGTCTATGAATGAAAAATGAAATTACACTTGTAAATGAACCATTTCGCTCTTTTTAACTACTTTGTTTATTGTTAGGCATGGTTTTGTGTTTAGTTAATCATACAAATTAACCCATATTTGTCTTGTGGTGGTCTGTTTTAGTCTCTTCGTTTTGACATATAGAGCATTTTTTCCTTTCTGACGGAAATTTTAAAGAATTATCCACCATTACAGATGTTAATGATGAACTGGTACTTGTCATTTACATTTCTCATAGTAAATGGCCTGTAATTTAGGAAGAAAGTTGTCAGGATGAAAATAGACAGTTACTCAAAAATTACTCAAGTGGGTGTTGATATTTTAAATAATAAATAAATATAAATTTCACATACAATAAATTGAGCAAAAAGTCAATAATGAGTCGAGAGGTGTGAGGAGGAGGTTGGGAGCGTGCCCACCACACAACAGCCCTCCTGGATTGGGACCCGAGTACAGTGGTCAGCACCACACTGGAACAGTGTGAGGTGCCAATCCTGCCACCAAACCCCCAATTTTTCCCTGTCATTTGGAGGACCTTATCGCAGTGCTGGATGCAGATTAACGTCATACCCTGGTGAATCAATTGCAGGTTAAGGGCCTTGTTCAGGGTGTTCCACAATTGAAAACCTGCAGCAATATGTCAGTGGATTTCATTCCCCTGACTCCCCAGCCAGTTCTAATCTCTGTGGGGTTGAACAGTTCATTTGTATGTGTAAACTAATCATGAGTTGTCTCATGTTAGGGCTAGTTTCTGCTTGGCATTGTTGCTGATGGGATCAGCTTAAACCTTGACCTGAATACATCAGAACTGTTTTGCAGGCATACTATACTGTTAATGTATTCCTTTTCAATTGGGTACTTTTACTTGCTTCATCTTTAGTTTGGTTAATGGTTTTAGTGGTATTTGGTATACTTCATTGGTAAAGCATTGCAATTCAGAACACAAAATTGGCAGTTTGTCACTTAAACTGTGCGTGCACCTATTATAAAAATCCATCCATCCATCCATTTTCCAACCCGCTGAATCCGAATAGGGTCACGGGGGTCTGCTGGAGCCAATCCCAGCCAACACAGGGCACAAGGCAGGAACCAATCCTGGGCAGGGTGCCAACCCACCGCAGCCTATTATAAAAATTTTGTATGTAAACAATTGTTCTGTACCTTAACTTTTTAAGTCATTTTGGAATAAAGTTCCATCAAATATGTTCCAAAACAATCATTAAACCAAGATTTTTGCAATGCCAAATTGTTCACTTTATTACTCGTTTTAATATTGCTAAATACCTTTTCCACAACATTTATGAGATCCCATTGCTGTATTTCTTCAAACGTTACATTAATGAAAAAAATATCTACATTATTTTTAGTGACATCGTTGGGTGGGGCTTCAGTGTTCAGCTTCTGATCATCCTGAGATGCCCCCCACTGTTCTGTCTGAGTGACATGTGTGACTTGCGCAAAACTCCAAGGGACACATACATACATTATAACACACACACTTCTTTGCTCTGATTTGTGTATAAGACTTGTGTAAAACCTCAAGGGGGACACCCCACCTTTGATCATGTATGAGAGCGTGTGTGCCTTACTTTTTTTTCTTGTTTGATTATACACCCTCTTCGATAGCATACAATTTTGCAACTCATTGCCCTGTCAAAGACAACGCAAAATACAACATTTTTTCAATGAGCACAGACTTTTTTTTTTTTTTTTTTTTAAGTATAATCGACCTTGAAGTGTTCATTTAAACGTTAACCCCATATTACTGTTTAATCCAAAAGCTTCTGTTCATTAAAATGACACAGTTTATAGTTCTGAGCTTTCCAGTGCTTACAGGATGGTTGATGATCAGGCTGGAAAACTGTGAATATTTAACTACAGGGTGTCAGAATACCAAAGGTAAATACTGTATACATACTGTACTGTAACTTTGAAAAATTAGTTTATTTTAAACAACTTTATAAATTGAGTTTCCATTCACTTAAATATATTTTATTTATTTGTTTTAAATCTTTAAATATTTAGCCAATTACAAATTGGCACTGTAGAAGTATGGATGTGTGCATGACTGAGCCCTGTGATGGATTGGTGGCTTGATCTTGCCTCATTTCTGGCTTGTGTCAAGTCCTGTTGGGATGTAACCCCCCCCATTCTCGCACTCTGATTCATCTGAAACAAAAAGTGATTTCTTCAGGTATCTGTTTTATAAATAATTGGGAGCTTGGTTGAAGTGACAAACAGGCCATTTTAAAAATCTGCAGCAGACCTTGCAATCTGCCACAGTGCAATTTCCATACCAGAGTTTGATGCAGCTGGACTGTTCACTGTGTATTATCGGAAGAGTTTTTTTTTTTTTTCTTTTTGGATCAAACCTTTATTGAAAGGCAGAAAATCTTTACATATAATAACAAATTCTCTGTCGATCTTATGCTGAGTGTTCCAAAAAGGTCCAATTTAAAAACAGGAAGATTTCCAGACAGAAAGAAAGTAGGTATTGGAAGACTTCCAGCGAGAGACAAGGGAGCAGTTCTCCGTAAGTCACACAGCCTCTTCTGGATTGCAGAAAGATGGAGTGAAGAGAGCTCTTGCAGTATAAAAATTTGAGGAAGAAGAAAAGTTAGTAGAGAATATAGGTGAATTAGTAGAAGTTAGTGATGATGCAAAATAACAGATTGACTTTCCTCATCTTTCTTAGAAAGTGAAGGCCAAGTCTTAAAGTAATTTGTTCTTTGTACAGGACATGATTATAATGTCAACAAGGGCATGTAGATGGCAGATTGTTGTGAATCAGGAATAAGTGTAATGCTGACTCGTTTATGTTGTTGTAGCATGCTCTTTATTTGGAGTAATCTGATTTGTATTTAGGGTGGCACAGTGGTAGCGCTGCTGCCTCGCAGTTAGGAGACCCGGGTTCGCTTCTCAGGTTCTCCCTGCGTGGAGTTTGCATGTTCTCTCCATGTCTGCGTGGGTTTCCTCCAGGTGCTCCGGTTTTCTCCCACAGTCCAAAGACATACAGGTTAGGTGCATTGGCGATCCTAAATTGTCCCTAGTATATTTCTTGTTGTGTGTGTGTGTGCCCTGCGGTGGGCTGGCGCCCTGCCCAGGGGTTTGTTCCTGCCTTGCGCCCTGTGTTAACTGGAATTGGCTCCAGCAGAACCCCATGACCCTGTAGTTAGGATATAGCGGGTTGTATAATGGATGGATGGATGATTTGTATTTATTTAACATGGAATGTAATCGATGTGTGCTGTATAAGAAAAAAATGAGTTTAATTGGGATAGGAATCTAGGATGATAGGACTATGAGGTGGAAGTGTTATGCTCTGCAACACCATGCCACTGTAACTGATGTTTATACACTGCCTAAATGCTATATGGAGAATAATGCTTTAATTGTACTAACTCTTTCTAATAATAACAGTCTTTGTGAATTTAATAAGTACTTTTTTCAATTCTATTTAAAAACTAACACCTCTTTGCCATTTTAAGTCAATTTTATTTGTAGAGCACATTTAAAAACAATAGATGTCAACCAAAATGCTGTACAGCTTCCATAAATACACCTTATGCACACACACACACACACACACTATATATATATATATATATATATATATATATATATATATATATATATATATATATATATATATATATAATATACATAGCAAATAAAGCTTAAGTCTAGATCTTGGCACAACAAATAACTTCTGGTCAGAGGACCTCAGTGCACACATCTTATTTTATTTTCTCTTACTAACTCCTGGCAGAAGTTCTTGTCTGTTGATTCCTTGAACTGTAACAGTTTTGATTAATAAGTTATTCATTTATGGGATAAAATGCAGCTACTGTATGTTGACCATTGTCTCAATATGAATTTAACTTCCTGTGGTACATTGCATATTGTAGTCTGTTACAAATTGTTACATATTTTTGGCTTAAGTCCAAGTCTCATCCATCTTCTTTATTTACCTGCTAAATTTACATGAAAGTTGTGTAGGGGCTCTATGTATGTGTTTTTTTTAAAAAAAAAAACTACATCCCCCTCTTTATGTAAATCTGCATGACCTGAGCCTCATTCAAACGAGGAGGAGGTGAATGGAGGTTTAATTGTGACATCACTTCACAATGTTCCCCAGATGGTTATGGAAATGTTTAACCCTTCACCTGTGTCATTTTAAAAGATAGGGAAAATTTTAGTAATATAGTGACCATAATATGCTCTGGAATCATTTGAACAGAAGAGAGACATGCAAAAGATGAATTAAAAACTACATAACTGAAGTTAATTATAAAGGTGCAGAGAGTGATTGTTAAACCATGTGATAGGTTGTCAGTCCTAGTATGGCTTTCACTGGAAAGAGTTTAAAGGACCAATGTTTTTTCCAGCTTCAAGCTGACGTACTGTATATTGCAATGATGATATGAAAAAATAAAGTATTGTAGACGAGTATTATGTGAAATTCAGAATTTCACAGTTCAAGAACTGTGTGCTTGTGAGCTACATGTGCAGTTTTCTTAGACCTTGCATTGCATTTTAGCCTAGTGGAAGCTAGACTACCTTCTAGTGCACCTCATCTGGGCAGGCTGGTTGGATTCAGGCCTACTTCCCTGGCTGTCTTAAAAGGCTTTACAACAGTTTGGCTACTTGGGAGATACATCATAGCACCGTGATGCTCATCCTAGCAACTCATTGACTCAACATTGAGAAAGAAAAATGAACCTGTGATACACTCAAAAGTTTAAAAATATATAGTAAGGGTAGGGTAGAATAAGGCAGGTGTTATTTCACTTCATTTTGTACAGTGATTGCTTTTTTTTTTTTTTTTTTGCTTTTTTTAATCTCCAGTTGTTGCCAAATTCCAGAGCACTTTTTTATTATAGATATTAATTCACGAAAATGCCTTCCTGCAATAGTTTAGTGTATTTTAAGCACTCATAATCTTCATAGTAACATCTAAGTTTTGTATTTTACAAAATTTTGAAAGAACTATTTAAATGGATAAAGAGTGACATATTTTCAAGTTGTGGAATTTAAAACAACTTTTCTATTAATTTTTTTCAGTCTTTCCTTGGGTTATTTGATCCAATGAGGATACAAACACAGGGATTCTAGCGCCAACCATTTACTGTGCAAGGCAAGTTAAAAAAAAATCCATTCAAGTAAAAATTAAAGCTTACAATAAATCAATGCCTCTACTGTGTTTCTGTAGCAGTTTGTCATTAGATGGTCTCTTTGTTTCTCAAAGTAACACACAGTTACTTTATATGGGAGTATGAATGGTTACTTATACCAAATCAATATATAGAACTAAATATGCATCGTGCAAATGACAAACATGAAAGTAATTGTGTACATAATATACCACAGTACTGTTTTAGAGCATTCCATTCCTTATTAAGCCTTTAAAAAATAATTCAAAAGGTTAGGATTCTTATTCCTTTCAAACAAGCGAATATTGCCAAAAAAAATTGGTAGTCTCCTAATGTGAGCTGTTTTATCTAGGTTTTATTGTCTGTCCATTTTCGTGCTGATCATTCTGCTTACTAAAACACATTCATGTATATATTGTAGCCCATTACTGTCATTGCAAAACACATTTATGCTTGTATGCGAGTGAGTTTCATGAGTAGCTGAATACCTTTTTTAAGTCAAATTTCTGAATTTGTGTCATTGTTTATTATTCTGCAGTTTTCTTTTCTCCCACTGTGATTGCTACTTCCAGCCTGAAAAAGTTTGCTTTGACTGGACAGAACTAGACACTAAAAATGGGCAAACTGATTTTCTAGACTGTAGATCTTTATAAATGTACAAATGTCTAACATTTTGAGTTGTCAGGATCATCTGCTTGTTCAAAGGGCAAATATTATTTTGTCATTTCTGTTTAGTGTGTTTGAAATTGATCCACAATATACTGATGAGTGCTGGAATAGTATAAATTTGTTTTACTCCCATGCTATTTGGAGAGTAAAGCACTGCATGTGCAGGCTTACCTTTGATGCTGCATTATATACTTGGGTGGTTGTTTGGGTATATGTGTGTATTTTATTGCTGTTTGCTTTTTGGTTGGTGAATTTCAAGCTTTTGCAGTGTTTTCATTCAAACTTGTCATTTACAATTTTCTGTATGTATTGCAGAGATGTCTGTCAAGAAAGACAAGCAACATAATATGTAATGTTTTTGCAAGAAAGAAAACATAGTAATGTGCTTTTTGTGATCACTATATAGATGAGGCACATTACCATCAGAAACGTACTTGGTCAAAATGTAGAATAGTAATCCTTCACAGCTTGTATATTTACCCTCGGAAAAGGCTTGGATATACCAGTACTTTGTAATTTTTCTGTATGTATGACAGTATTAATATTGCATCCTCACTTTGAGAAACAAATTAGCAAGTGTGTACAACAAATGCTTATTTACCTTGTAATATCATTGAATCTTTGTTTTTCTGTTATGTTCAGTGTTTCTGTGTTATTTATTTGACAAATGATTTATAAATAAATAAAAGTAAACAATTTATATAATGAAGGTTATATTAGATAAACTTTATTAATCCCATGGGGAAATGCAGCAGCAAAAACATAAAAGAAACCATCAAGAAATCTGAAAAGTATAAGCTGGAAAATAATGTTGTCTTCATGTTGTACAATAGATTGATATTAATTTACAATATCATTTGAATATAATATTGCTGGCCATTTGCTTATGCTGCATTAATTGTATATGTTGTATAACTGGGATAAACCATTCATATTTTCCTCAAACGGCATGACTACTGTAAAATTGAATGTACCGTTTCTCAGTGGTTGTGTTTCAGAACTTAATTTCGTCAGCAATGCTATAATTTATTACCTAAAATTGATTGTATAAATGTGCTTTTTATACTGATGCTTCATTTTTCTACTTCATGATTAGCATAATTTAGTTGATTAGGCAAATTTGGAGTGGGTGTATGAGCTCAGAGTCATGGTTTGCAGCATTCTATAGAGATTTAGTTCTTGGAATATAAGAAAACACAACATAAAAGGTTATAAATAAAGAGAGAGTTTTGGAACAGAATAAACAGTACATAGTTGTTCTAGTAAGTGACTTATAAAACATTAGATGCTCTACAAAAATGGGGTTTAGCCAGTTGGCATCTACTATATGACATTAATGAGTAGACCACACAGATTATACAAATGTGATTGTTGTGTTGTCATGGTGGTCGATGGTAGACTTCTAAGGCATCCTGGCACTGAGGGTTCTCATGGAGCGCAAACGCGAATATCGGCAGAGTTTCTTTGCAGCCTTTTGTCGAGGGTTGACGGAATCCCCTCAGGGTTGCTGGATATCATGGCTGGCCTGTACACTGGTACTGTGAGTGCTGTGCATAATGGAGGCAGGACCTCTGCGTTTTTCCCAATTGATTCTGGGGTTCGTCAGGGGTGTGTTCTTGCTCCTCTTCTGTTCAATGCTTGTACGGACTGGGTGTTGGGCAAGGTGGTGGGGTCCAGTGGCTGTGGGGCATCTGTTGGTGAAGAAAGATTCCCGGATCTTGACTTTGCTGACGATGCTGTGATCTTCGTGGAGTCAATGGAGGCTCTGATCGGGGTGCTCGAGACTGAGTGAGGAGTCTGAGTGTCTGTGCTTGCGAGTGTCACTGGATAAAAACCAAGATCCAGGCCTTGAATGACCTCTTGGGCACAGCCATGTGCAGTGTGTCTGTTTGTGGAGAGAGTGTTGACCTTGATGAGAAGTTTACTTACCTTGTCAGTGACATTCATGTCTTTGGTGACTTTTCCTGTGAAGTCAGTAAACGGATTGGGAGAGCATGGGGGGGTCATGAGGTCACTGGAAAGGTGTGTGTGGCGCTCCCAATATCTATGCAAAAGGATGAAGTTCCAAATCTTTAGAGTCCTGGTGCTTCCTGTCTTGCTATGTGGTTGCAAGACATGGACACTATCCAGTGACCTGAGACAAAGACTGAACTCCTTTGGTACTGTGTCTCTCCGGAAAATCCTTGGGTACCATTGGTTTGACTTTGTGTTGAATGAGTGGTTGCTCATGGAGTCCCGAATGAGGCACATTACCTGCATTATGAGGGAGCGTCAGTTACGGCACTACGGCCATGTGGCGCTTTTCCCAGAGGGTGATCATTGCTCATAAGATCCTCATTGTTTGGGACCCGAGTGGCTGGACCAGACCAAGGGGTCTCCCACGTAACACCTGGCTGTGGCAGATAGAGGGTTGCAAATCGGGATCCCAAGTTGTTTCGCCACGTAGTGAGTGCGGCAACGCACTATACCAGTGCATGCTCCCCAACTTGACTTGACTTGTTGTCATGGCACCAAAGAATTATTATAGGTATGATAATATAAGAGGTTATTAAACTAGTGAGGTATAAATATATTATTTGCGTCCCCTTACACATTTTTTATAGCTTTGCTTTACTTGATCTAGATCAGCTGTAAAAATCAAATCATTATGAAGATAACCTGTGTAACATTTATTTATAAATTCCTATATGTATTTCTGAAATATTTGTGAATTTGTGCTCACTACATATACAGTAATGCAAGTTTAAAGTCATTTTTGAGAGTATTGCTCCAGCTGTGCAGGTACTCCAACTTTGTTTAAGCATCTCCCCAGAATGTGACACAGAAGTATTTGAGTTCTGCCATTGGCAATGTGAAAGCATTTTCTTTTAAGGAGAGCTTGTAAGCTGTACAGGAATTGCTGAATGATTTCTGGGAGTGTGAAATAGTACCTGAACCACTCAGTCAGTTGTCAGCTTCACTTGGCTTGTTACATTTTCCTTGACAGATCAGGGGGATGAGTGGGTGTATTGCAGAATGAATCAAAGACAGACAGATTTGCCTAACAAGAGTACTGACTTATTTTTTTTTTATATTATTCTTTTGGAATAAAGTGAGTCGCAAAACACTTGACAGCTGGACCATAGTCTCAAAGTCTCCCTTTTAAAAGATCTACCCTAGAAACAATATCAGTATTTATTTAATTTTAGCTTTTCTTTTTTGTTTAAATTGAAAATCTGATAATAATTTTGGCACCAACAGGATCAAATTAAAGTCTTGCTCTTGAACTAAAGCTGAGAGAATACAGTTTTATTTGATCTGACACTTGTATATAAAATGTAAAATCCGAAGAGATTTATTTATTTATGTTGAATTTGATTTGATTGTTCTCTAAGTTTGGTGATACATTGATGGGGTGATTAATGCTGCTGCTTCAGAGATCCAGTGTTCTGTGTTCAAAGCTCTTCTGAACTTGAGAATATTATGCATTTCTGTTTTTTAAATTTATAGTAGATAAATAATAAAACAATGCTAAAGCAGGGACAAAATGTAAGAGGTGAAAGTGATTTAAGATGTGAGATATGAATTTGCAGTATTATCTTTTACAGTTAATTGTGTAACTGAGTAATACTGTTTGGATGAGTCTGGTAAGGTGTATTTGAGTATACCCTGCCATGGACTGATTTTGCATTCAAGATTGGATCCTGTGCCACATTGCAGCTTTGTCAGGATGGGCCCTGACTCATTTTGATTCAAAATATAATTTACTCGGTTCAGCAAGTAGATGGTTGAAAGGATGTTATTGACTGATAAGGAAGTAATTTTTTCAGGAAATCACATCTGTGCTTCATGACTTAAAGTTTTGATTTTGGCAAGAGTTTTAATGATTTTTGACACCTTTTATTTTGTGTGTGTTGCAATGTTGTTGGATTTTTTAACGGATTTTCTCAATTTACACATTGTTTTTCTTTTTGTGGATTCATGTTTTAGTGTATCCAGTCTATAGGATAAGCCTCAGCATCAGACACAATGCAAAAAAAACAAACCTTGGATGTGAGGCCAGACCACTAAAGCACTCAATTGATGTGTCACACTTCGATTTGCTCACAGTATGTCACTTAATACTTGAGAAGTAACCTAGCATGAAAATGTGGAAGGCAACTGAAGTGCTTTTATAAAAATCATAAGCTGTACAGACAAACTCAATAGAGTGAGTAAGCTACTGACTAAAAACTTCATTTGAGCTGTAACCCAGCAATGTTCAAAATGACACAGTGCCACCTTCCTGAAGTAATGTTTGGATTTGTATATTTTTTCTTATAGTGTTTTTCTGTTTGGATTTACTTGATAGTCATTCTGGATTCCTTTCCCTGACCATATATTTAACAAGGTCTGTTTTGCTATACATCTAGCTAGAAGCAGACAACATGTATTTCTGATGTGGCAGGTGCTAAGCTGAGTTATTAATTACCTCACAGTAGTCGCTGTATTCGTAGTCTGGTGCACATATGTGATATGCTTTAAAGTTCTTTAATTATACATTTGGGACCCCTCATGATATTTATATCCTTGTTTACTGTTTTTTTTTTTTTTAAACTAACATTTTGATGCAGAAGTACGTGAAGCAGCATTTCATGTAATCCATATTTTTTCAAACCATTTAAGATGCAAAGTAAATTATTCAAGACACAATAAATTCCACTTGGTTTAAACTGATTCATTAAGAGAATAGGTAGATAGATATAGTTTTATTTGTTCTTAATTATGTTTTTATAATACATGCAATGCAGAAGTTGCAAATTTCACTTAGATTTTAAATATGTACAAAATTCTTCCAACGTTTACATATTATCCCTGAAATTGGTCTTTCTGTGTACTGTGCGTAAATTACAGTATAACTAATCTAAGGTGTTTCACTAAATTAAGATAGTTTAAATGAATCAAAATGGTGATTTCACATACGTTAACAGAACTGCAATAAGTCATGAATGCTAAAATATGAATGAAGATGTTTTGAGCCATCAAATCTGTTAGTAGTACACATCTTTTATGGCTAGATGTGGTAGCACGGTTCTTAGTGCAGTTACCTCACTGGTCCTGAAGACTGGGTAAAAATTCTGGTCTGCCTATTATTGTCTCTGTGAGTTTAGTGCTTTTTTCCACACTCAATAAAGGGTTCTCATCAGTTGCTCCCTTTTCCTTTGCATGTTCGAAACATGTGCTTTATCTGCCACACTTGGCCTGGCAACTATGAGTTTTCTTACCCATATCTTCGTGGTGGGATATAGACCATCCACTTGTCCACCTCTTAATGAACACACTTGTGAACTCTCCTTCCACATCTCTAGTGTCACTCTTCTCAACCCTTATCTCTTTTTATCTTAGTTATTCTTCACTTAGTCTCTCATCACAAAAATAGATTCCTGTTAACTTTACACTCTATATAATGGTTTATCCATTAGCATCTAACTGGCAAAGCTACATATTTTGGCTGCAGTGATCAAATACTGAATCTTTCCAGGTGTACATGCACCCCTTAGACCTTTATAGTCTTTTAATGCCCAGATATACATGGTAGCTTCCCTGCCTCCTGACTGCTTTTCTTATTTTTGGAGAACCATAGCTCAACCCATCCATTAGCCAGGCAGGATTTGGCCTCTGCCATTCCTTTCTGGTCTTACTCCTAAATAGGTCTCGGCTTCCCCAGACTGTGACCTTGTTCTGCCACCTTTTCTTGCTAGCTCTCCTTGAGGTCTCTCTCTCTTTCTCTCTGAGTCTTCACCCCCTGCCATTATCCCTACTGCCACTCTACTTATCAGTAGCTATGCATTGTCTTTGTAAAACATGTGATTAATTCACTTCACCAGTTCCTCAAAAATAACTTATATTGGGGTGTTTATTATAGGCAACAAGAATCATATACTGTATTTGGCCTTTTGGCATTTTGTGTCTATTTAGATTAAAAGAACATGTATCATGATTTTTCAACCTAATGATAACTGTCTCCACAAAATTTTCCCAACTTTTAGATAAAATCTGGAGGTGTTGTTGAATAAAAATACTTATAAGGCTCCCATTCTAATAAACAAAATAGATATTTCAACTATGGTTTTAAATTATTTTGTTATTTACAAGCTGTTTAAAAGTCTAAAAATGTACAAACTTTGAGAGATTTCACATGTAAAAATTAGCTTATTTAACAATTGGCATGATTGTTACTTAACACATAGAATACAGATAGTTGCTTTATTCCTCATGTACATAGAAATTACACATATTATTATGTGCAGCTGCATGGGTCCCATTATGTTAATGCAAAAAAGACAACCATCACTCTGCTCAAATGAGAGGAAAACATACAAAGAGTCAATGGCCCATGTATTTAAATTATGTACAAATGAATATGCCCAAGGGAATTTTATGAAGCGTTACCAGGTGCATATCCACTTACTCATTCACTTTTATTTAAGGTGCACTTTTGTAAAAAGAGAACAAAGGTCATGGAGTTATTTAACACCATACTAAGCTACAGTGTCTCTTAAAAACATTTTACATTCTTAGGTTTTTAGCCTGTTTGCTTCATATTCTTGAGTACATAATTATGCAAATTGGAGATCAGAATGAGCATTGCTTTAATTTTTTTTTTGTTCTTGCATATTCGAATTAGATAAAACATAGAAGTAGACACATTAACATATAGCAAAGCTTTCCATTTTTTTCCAGTATTATCAGATAACCTGACCTGAATGCATTTGAATTAAGAGCTGAAAGAGAAATCTAAAATCCTTGCAAATTTCTAGTATGTTAAATTTACTTTCTGGACTTGTGCATTGTGAAGATTATTTTAAGGAAAAATAGAACTTTAGTAGTTTTATACAATTCAGTTATAAGTGATCTCCAAAAAAAAAAAAAAAATTCAAATAAGTAAAAAAGAAAAACAGCTAAGCGGTGTTTTTTTTTTTTTTCTGTGCTTCATACATTACTGGCTTCTGTTTTGACAGATTTATTATTTAAAGACAGAGAAAGGACAAAAGAACATGATATAAAATGCAAAAGCAATCTGGACCAGCACATGAACCTTAGATATTTTTAAAGCCGTGTTGAATTTTATTAATCTATCTATAAAAACCCATTCTCCTGAACTGGAGAATACGATTAGAACATTAGTGCATGAATTAATAATATATACAATACTTTCTTTCAGCAGTGCTTACAATGGCTAGCTACCTCAGCCATGCAGCGGAATAATGGTTCTGAAGCTGTTCTTGGTAGAGATGCCTCTTTCACTGAAATATTTACATATTGCAGAGGAATACTCTTAGACATTAACAGTATATTTTATATTTTCTAGCCAGTGTTTTGTTTTTTCCTCCCTTGACTGCAATGAAATCAAATAGCACTGCCTGTTAAGATTGAAACTGTCCCTCGTTACACTTGTAGACATTTTCCTTCAGTTGGTAAGTGTGCCTTAACCTCTGTTTAGAAAGGGAAAGACAGCATGGCCAAGAAGCTTTGGCAAGATGCTATAAAGTCCTTGGCCAACAAGTGCCACACAGGGTCTGTATGTGAGGAAATTGGGACTTTTTCCCATTAAAGGATAAGACTACTGTGAAGATGGTGATATCCTTTTATATTATTGATGTGTAATCTCCCAGATGAATGCACACTGGAAACTGTATAATATTATATTTTAAAACATGGTTTTCTGTAGTGTTTTTCATGGTGAATCTTGTTACAAGCACATATAAATACAATTTACAATGACAAGCTACATTGGCAGTACAAGATAATTTGTACAAGATACATTTTAAAAAGAGCCTAGAAAATGAAGTTGATTAATTTACAGCAGCAAAATTCACATGCTGATGAAGCTTATAAGCAGCACAGTGAAGTCTGTATCAATACAGTAGGTATAAGTGTCACAACTAAAGTGTAGGTATGTATGTGTCAGGAAACCTCAATCTAAAACAGGGGTGGGCAAAGTCGTTCCTGGAGGGCCGCAGTGGCTGCAGATTTTTGATCCAAACCAATCGCTTAATAAGAAACCCTTATTGCTCAAGTAACACTTCTGCTTCATTTTTATTTTGTTACTCGTTAAGATTTTGAACCTTTATTGCTTATTTTAGACTTAAACAGCTGTATTCTTGGTTTTTAATTGCTCCTTATTAGCTATAAGATTCAAATGACAAAAGAAACCAGCAGTCCTCAATTTAGCTTGTTTCCATTTACACCTGTGTGTATTTATCATGCACTATTTGGTTTAATTAAATCAATAATTAAGCAGCTGGGTTCGAACAAAAGCCTACAGCCACTGCGGCCCTCCAGGACTGACTTTGTCCACCTCTGGTCTAAAATAGGAAAAGTCAGGCTTTCTTGTGCGATTTTCACCTAGGAGTTGTATTCCAAGTAATTGTTACCAGAAATCTTAGCATGCATTGTGAAGAAGGGCTTTTTTAACAAGAAGTACTTAACCCTCCCATGACCCTACTGTATGTTAGGATATATCTGGTTGGATAATGACTGACTGACTTAATCCTAGCAGCATGCTAAAGAGCAGATTTCATTTCGATGGCAACTCCAGGCAATGAGTGACAGAGCGGGTTTATATACAGTATGTGCCAGGAAAGTTGCTATTGTGGAAGTAGTGGGTCAATCAGTGAAGTGGTAAGACTTGTATGTAAGTTATACCCTTGGTACAAGCTTGCAGTGCTCCTCTAAGGTCTTACATGGTTGAAAACCCAGGAGTGGGTAGGGAGACATAGCCCTCCGACTAGTGAGAGAGAGAGATCCTAAGAATATCTGCCCTTTTTTTTCTTTTACGGTGATGCAGAAGTGACAGTTTGCAATAAAGGTGGACATCAACAGCATAAAATCGAAACCTGCAGTTACACTGATGAAACATGTAATCAATGGCAACATGAAGCTGTACAGTTCTTTTTTTTTCTAATAGTTAGGTATTTCGAATCACACCAAAGCTCATCCTAGCTGTTCACTTTTTAATATACAGGATGGGAAGCTGTGTTGTTGTTTATGTATTTGATCAAATTCCATTAGGCTTCATAACTGTTGACATACATTGTAATCTGTGTTTAAAAACCTATACAATTCTATTAGAAAGACTCATAAGCATATTTACATTTATGCATAGTGGGTAGCACTGTTACTTTAAAGAACTAGTGCCTATGTACAAATCACATCCCTGGTGATTGTCCATGTGGAGCCTACATGTCCCCTCACATTTGTGTTTGCATTTCCCTAACACATCTACAAACACATGTAGGTCAAGTTAACTTATGATTCCAGATTAGCTCTGCGTGAGAGTGTGATTATGGGTGTGTTTGTTAGTGGGCTGTTGAATGACTTGGCACAATAATTGTTCCCAGTGCTGCTGTGAGCCTGAACTGAATTAAAGAATTTGTAAAAATGTATGTACTAGTTATGCTCAAAATTGCATCCAGTGTTCAGCATAAAAGCAGGTTAAAGGCATCAGCTTTCCCCATTTCTTTCAGTGCTGGTGGTTTTGGTTTTCTTTTTGTGCTTTTTATTGTGATCTTCCCCTTATTTTTCTCACCTGACCTTTTCATGTGCCACAATATCTAATCAAAAGCTGTGTTATATTTTTCTATTTATATACCATATAATAGGGTGGAGTGGTGGCTGTGAGGCCGATGTGAATCCTGTAAACGCCAGAAGTTACTGTACTCCATTGGGCCCTTGAGCAAGGCTGTTAACCTGCAATGGCTTAGTCCTGTGAATGCCGTTAATCTGCATCCAGCGCTGCAAGCAGGTCCTCCTGTTTACAGGAAAAACTTGGGGGTTGGTGTCAGGATTGGCACTCCAGGCACTATCAAAAACCTCAGTGTGGTGCTGAGGTGTCACCCGCTGCATTGGGGTTCCAATCCAGGTGGTTTGTCATGGGGTGGGTGCATGCTCTTCAACCAACAGCTATAATATATAATATTTGATCTTCATATAATTTTTGGTTAATGTACATACTTACTGGAAATTGTACTCGGCAGGCTTTTATCTCATGCTACATATCCTTGTTATTTGTCTTCTGAAACCTGTCAGTCAGAAGCTCATTTCCTACTAATTTCCAAGAACGTTTAGAATAGTACTTTTTCTTTTTTTTTTTTTGCTGGATTATGGTACTTTTTTGTTCTAACTACTACTGGTTGTTTTGTGTAGAAGTTACTACCGGTAATTAGCCTTTTATGTCAACAAATTTTGTTTTTGAGAGACATTTTAGAATTTTCTTTTTCAATTTGTGGAAAGCGTTTCAAAATTCACAAAATGTAATGACATCTTCAAGCTCTAGTGTTCTTTCATGCTAAAAGACAACTTTTGGTTTTCTCATTGCACTTCTGTTCAGATTATATTTATCAATAGATTTGCTTTTTCGGCCTTTCTGCAGTGACATAATTGCAATATTCAATGTAAGGAAACTTTAATAGATGCGTAGAATTTTTTTTAAAATAATGTCATCAACTCAACAGTAATGACTAAGTAACAGGAAACATACTGTGTTTTTGATGAAATATAAAGATTACAGCACAATGATGCAAACTCCAGCTGAGAGTATTTCTTTTACACATGAAAGAGGTATATATACATTTCTTTTTATATACAATAATGTAATACAATTTTAAGATTCATTGTGAATCTGAATTATTCTTAACTTGAAGCATGATGTGTTATCCAGGTGTGGAGATTGTTAGGTATTAAAAAAATGGTAAAAACTACACTATTGTGTGCGTAACCTCAAATGCGGAGGAATTTATCAAGAACCCTTTTACCTACAAGTATGTAATCTGTGACAACAGTGCTTGTGGAACAGGAGTGACTACTTTTTCTGCCCACTCCTCCTGCCAGACATTATATATCTTGATATGGTTGCTGCCTGCTATTTGTTGCTAGAGATTTTTGTTTGAAACAACTAGTTGCCAGACATCATAGAACAGGAGTGCACTGAGTGTGTGCCCACATCATTAAAGTAAAACAATATTTAAAGGTATGTATTTATATATTGATTTTTTTTTTACTTCCGATTCTGTTAAAGCTTTTGATTTGGTTCAGATATTTTTCATCTATATTCTTTATTAATTTCTGTCCCTAACCAATTTCATTATTTATATTTTATTATGAGGACAGTAGTAGGCAGTAATTTATGGATTTGCTTAGAGAGGACATAAAATGTGGTTACTTTAAAATTCATTATCTGTGTTTAGTGGCATTTGAGCGTGTAATTTAATTGTAAACGTTCAAGAATCACAGTATCACTAATATTACTTTAAGAACCCTTAAAACACATTTTAAGAAGTGGCTGAGGGAGAGTAGAATTTATTTGTTATAATGTACTCTTCTGTCTCATCAGTAATTAAAGTTTATTCTTAGTATTTAAGATTAATTGTTATTAAGCTTATAAAAAAAATTAGAACAGCCAATTTAATTTTGTTGATACGGTTGTACAACAGCCATGGTGTAGTTTTATAAACCTGACCATATACTGTAGTAGTTATTACAGTGTTTTAACTAATACAATACAATACAGATGAAAGACGCCTCACGCCTGGACAAACTTGTTAAGAAGGCAGGCTCCATTGTAGGATTAAAGTTGGACAGTTTAACATCTGTGGCAGAGCGACGGGCACTAAGCAAACTCCTGTCAATCATGAAGAATCCACTGCATCCACTTAACAGGATCATCTCCAGGCAGAGGAGTAGCTTCAGTGACAGACTTTTGTCACTGTCCTGTTCCACTGACAGACTGAGGAGATCGTTCCTCCCCCACACTATGCGACTCTTCAATTCCACCCGGGGGAGTAAATGCGAACATTAATTTTATTTTAATTCTTTTCATTTTTATTACTATTTAATTTAATATTGTTTCTTTGTACCAGTATACTGCTGCTGGATTATGTGAATTTCCCCTTGGGATTAATAAAGTATCTATCTATCTATCTATCTATCTATCTATCTATCTATCTATCTATCTATCTATCTATCTATCTATCTATCTATCTATCTATCTAGCTGTCTATCTGTCTATCTATCTATCTATCTATCTATCTATCTATCAATACTAATGTATTTAATCAGAGAACAAATTTGGACTTTTTTATATTTAATTTTATTGAATTTTTTTTAAATCAAATAACACTCCATACACATACCTCGAATTTTACAGAGAGAAAAAAAAAGAAAAAGGTTTGAAACAAACCAACAATTTAATCAAGACATTTTAACCATTTTTTGCATTCTATTTCAGTTTCAACTGTTTGAGTTCTTCTCATATCTGCATAATGCTGACTGGTCTTTCAAGTTTTAAAACCAGTTTAAAACCTGCTTTTTTAGTGACTACCTTTTGTATTTAGAAAGAAATACAGAAGCTATGCTAAATATCTTAGCAAGTATATTGAAAAACTGGATTATTTTAAAATAGGTAACCAAAGTAAGTACTTAAAAAAAAATAACTTTTAACGTCTTCATTTATTATTGAATATGTACATTTAAATTTTTATATTTAAAAATTTGAAGATGAATTGTAGACATAGGGTGCAGTAATAATTTTATTTGTCTGTTATACTCCATGGTACATAATTTTAACATTTTAATCATAAAAACAAGTATAATAAAGCCAAAAAAAAAATAGTAAATCATTCAAGTTTTTAGTAGCATTTTAAGAATGTTAAGTGTTTTATTGAACAATGCAATGGTTAATGCAGTTCCCTGATACCAGGGTTCCTATCTAACTCTGGTCATGTTCTATGCTGTTTACATAATATCCCCAGGCCTCTGAGATTTTTGCTACATCTTAAGCAAGTACACATTAGAAGGGTTGGCACCTTTATATTTACTCTGTTTATGTGAAGCAAATAGTCTGATCATGCGTGTTGTGTATTGGCATGCCTTCCAGGTTTAGTTTCTGACGTGTGCCCTGTGCTACTTGCATAGCTTCTGTCTTTCTGTGACCTCGATCGGAGTAAGAACTTGTATTAGTAGATGTATCAAAGAAGTTCATTGATACGCTATAAGATTTTAAAAGGAGTGAGCGAAATCATTCGGATGATGTCCAGCTGAACAGTGTGTTTACGTGAACACTTTTCTATGAATCTCGAATTAGCCAACTGAAAACTTATCTTTGTGTTGTTTTAATTATAAAAAAATAAACATTATAACATTGTTTACACCTTTACTGGACTCTGAAGGTAATGATGCTTTGTGGTAGTGTTTTGGAACCACCAAGTGATGATCCGTTTTTTGGTCATGGCCTGCAGTTGGTGGGTCCTGAGTTGCTTTTGTTTTTAACAATAGTGGGTCATCAGTGGAGCACGGTGGGTTGCTGCTTAAGTGATCATACTAAGTCCCTCCTGCTCTGATGATTGCACTTAGTTCACCAAGGTGGACCACCCTAAATGCGTAATTGTGACAATTAACAGAAATCACGTTCGATTTACCAAGGCCCTTGATGGGTCAGGAAGACACTTGCATGGGAAAAAGCGGGTCCCGACACCAGAAGGTTGAGAAAAACTGCTCTGTGGCATTTCATTTGCAGTTCTGTATATGCTGTCAAAGGCACCAGAATGAAGAACATGACATAGTGGAATTTTGCGGTTGTTTTATTTGCTTTTCCTCAAGCCTCTTCCATGTCCCATCTGCAGCTAAATCGGCAAAATTGCAAGATCCATGTTCTCCTTAACTCACTGGCAACTTCTGTAACTCATTCTCCATGCCAATCATTTGGTACATCTGTGTCATTCCTTCCTCTTGCGGTGCACTAGACACTACAGTGTGCACCTAGCTGCCTGTTTTATCAAATCCATGAAGTCATCCATGAGCACTTATATGACGACTCCACAATTAGCTGGTATATTATAATTAGAAAGAGTTTACATTTAGGCAAAATAACAAAGAGTGGGAAACAATGTCAGAAATTAACATGTTTTGCAGAATTTTCTCTTTATGTGCAATGTTTTTAAGTTTTTTGGAGAATAGATACAATAAAATGTCTTGAATTTAGCATTGTTAGTAAATTTTTGTATTCATACTTAAGATTATGTTTTTATTAGTAATGATAAAGTACCACCAATGAAATGTATTTTTAGTACTGGTTTTCATGTCTTGATTTCAGTTTTGCTTCATTGCTGAGTCAGCTCTTACCCTTGTTGGTTGTATGTTCGGATTTATTATTTTGCAAATAACCCTAAATTTTTAGTAATGTAATTTAACTTGGTTTTTTTTACAGATTTTTTGAAGTGCTCTTGTGAATGTTTAACTGTTATTATTTTTAACTGTAACACAAAACAAGTAAGATGTGAAATGTCTTATGGAAGTTTTGTTAGTTTTGTATACCCTATTTTTGCATTTCTAATGGCCACTTACTCGAGGATGCATCTTGTTCTATCTTGGTGTAAGATTTTCCATCTGCAATATCCATTTATGTTTGGAAATACAAGATAATTCAAATAGTGCAGCCAGTGTGGTATTTTGGCTTAGGCTACAGTATTTAAACCAGAAGGTTTCTGAGTCATTCTTCACCTTCACTTTACTATGTGAACATTTGCAACTTGCTTAACTCCTCCTTGCTCCAGTTATAAGGGTGTATGAAACAGGTGGGCAGTGCTAAAGCTGCTGCCTTATAGTAAGGAGATTGTGGGTTTGCTTCATGGGTCCTCCCTGAGCACTTTGAGTAGTACGAAAATTGCTATATAAATGTAAAAAATTGTTATTATTACTATTATAATTAACTGTAATGTATCCTGATCTTGTACACTGACTTGGATAAAGGCAAAAAATAATTCTAAAATAGTAATGATAACAGTGGACTCCTAGCTTCCAGCTTGTAAGAAACAAGATATAACCAGGACAAAGGCTTCTGATTATAAAGACTATTCAGCTGTAAACAAAACACTAAACAAAGCCTATTAAAATCAAAGCAAGTAGAGTTAAGTTCAACATGATCAGCAGATGTATGTTATGTAAATAGTTTCCATTATGACTTGTAAATGAATATACTGATAATTTATTTAGTCTCGTGGAAAATAATACTGTTTTACATTTGTTTCTTTGTTCTTAATTTGTAGATTTATTTATCATTTAAGGAAGTCTCGTTTCATAATATACAAAGGATTCTATGTAAGATTGAAAGTTTCAGAAATTTCAGCTCACTTCATTATATCTCCATCTACAAACAGTTAAGATCACCAGGGAATTAGTTACAACATGATTTAAAATAAAGTTGAGAAGAAATGCAACGCAGCTAAGTACAAATTTTATTGTGCATCACTGTAAAAACAGAATTTTACTGCACTTGATTTTAATAAAGCTGGGTAACTACCTGTACAATAGCCATAAAAGAACATTCCCTGATTTTTTTCCACGTATACTTCAAGGAAAGTGTACATAACTTCTGACTAAAAATGTTGTTTTTCTAGAATGTGCTGAGGCATTACACCACACATATAACAACCAAAAGCTCAGAAATATCTAAAAGAACAGTAGTTTTTATTAATCAGTTACACAAACAAGGTAGGATAAACACATGGGAACTAACATTGATAGAAACAAAAGAGAATAAACAACCTTACACCCAATTACCCTTTTCCTGTAGGGTACATTATGCACTTCCCATCTTGATCAACAACTCGATTTTCTTACAACAGCTGGCCTTTCACCATCTAAGCACTTCTAGCACTATGTCACCCAATTGCAAGTTCACATGACTTCTAGTTACCAGACTCCTTTAAGCCACAGCTTCTAAACATTCCAGGGTTTATGTTCAGTCCCCTCAAAAACTTCCAGGCCAATGGGCTAATCTGTCACTAAACCAAAGAGACCAGTTTAGTGCTCCACCTTTTGCAGCCTACTGCTGCTGAGTATAATGTAAATTAGGGCACCATTCATCAAACAAAGTGCCCAGTTGTTCTCAACCAGGAAGAATATCATAGTGGGTAATAATTTTATGTTATGTTAATGAATTTTCCTAGTTGCTCAATTTACTGAGCTTTAGCTATGTCCATTCTGGCACTCAAAAGCATGAATAGCAATTAAACAGAACCTTCCAACTACATGTAAACTGCATTTAAAATGATGATTAGACACTAAACTTGAGATTGGAAGTGGAGATTCACCTAAAACTAAATAACTAAAACACACTGGTTAAAACAGAATTTATTTTCCCAAGTAATCTAGTGCAACATGTTTTCCATCACCTTTCCTTCCTGCAAATATTCTACTCATGGAAGTGTGATAGATATAGAAATATCAGCTGAACCAATGCCGTCTCAAAAAACAAGGCCCGCTCATGCCTGTGGTGACATCACAATCGAGGTGCTACAGCAACAACAGACGCATATAGAGAACCTGTCGCGTTGTACGCGTGTAAATAAATTATTCCTGTGTAAAATTAATTAATGCAATGCGTGAAATAACAAAGGCAAGTCAGTTGCGTTATGTATTTTATTTATTTTTATATAAAACATCACACATAACGTTTAAATCACATATTTGACATACTTAACAGTGACTATTATATAGATATCAGCAACTCAACATTAATGCAATTAATGCCTTAAACATGAGATTAACCTAAGAGTAACACTGAATACTGTATTGAATAAAACAATGCAATACTGAATGTTCATATATGAAAGTGACTATGATAAAGTAATAAAAAAAAAACTAGAAAATCACAGAGACCAGTGGTTGGCACCATATGAAAAATGAATATTTACATGCATCTCAGGAAATCACATATTCCTGGATTAAACAGAAGTAATGTGAAAACTAATGCAGATTTACCCGTTAATAATCACAAGAAAAGCTACATTTAACACTTTGTTAATGCAGTTAAATCTAAAAAATAACAAGCAACACCAGATAAAATACAAACAGCCATTATTTTGGAATGACTAATGATAAACGATGATTTTTTTCATACCATCATAAAATAAGCAAAATTAACAAAATGTGCTGATATTAATCTGTACAAAAGCAGAACGTTATATCAAAAGAATTGGCTTATTGGTTACATCTTTTTTTTCAATGTAGCCAGTTTACGTTTGGGGTTAGCTTTTTCCTTAAAAGTACCACGTTTATCTGCAGCGCGCTTGCAATAATTATTTAAACAGATGTTGGCCACTGTAGACATGGACAACTTCAGTAAGTCACAGATACTTTTCCCACAAACACAATTACCAACTTGCAGTCCACATCTGTTCAGGCGTTCGTTAAACAGTGAGATTAATGCAGATTTTTGATTTTTTAACTATAAAAAATTTGACATATTCAGCATTAGTAACAATTGACTGGAAAAATCAAAAACATTTGTGTAACACATTCCTGTGAAAATTATAAATGCAATGACTTATCCATGACTAGTTCATTTCTGCACATGTCACACTGAACTGCGCATGTAACCATTTTAAACCCTACATAACCAGCAACAAATATAAGTGATTTTGACTGTGCCTCAGTTAACATTAAATCATCACATTTAGAGATAATAGTAACCAAATCTGAATTAAGAACCTCAACATTGTCATCATTTGAACTATCAGTTGTTTCAGTACATTGGGAAATGAAGTCTAATAATGACACTTGACCTTTAGAAACAGACACAACATGCAATAAATTAATTAGTTTAAATTTTTTTTCAGACTCCTGAATCTCTTGTATGGAGATGTGATAGTTTGTACCAGATAATTAACGATATTTACCAAAGCGAGCTTCCAAACAGTCAGTTTGGAATTTTCCCGTCAAAACATAGTTCAAGTTAAAATTTTCAAGCAAATATGGAATTAAGTCAATAAATGTTAATACTGTGTGTTTCAGTGCTACCATTGTTTCATTAGTCAGTCGTCCCTCTCGTGGTTTGCAACTCAATTCCCATTCTAGTTAAATTCACATATTTGCAACAATAAATAACACCATGCCTGCAGCTTACTGTTCATATACATTTTTACACAACTGTAGCTAAACATTCCTTTCTTAAGCCTACTCTCGACATTACATGCCCTAACCTCCATTTGCAACATTATTGATGTTACCTGGCACACGGTGCAGTTGTTCACCATTAAAATAAAACACATCAAAATATTACCTTGCACTGCACCACAGACATCTGAACTTATAACCTTTACGACTGCAATAACTTTATATCAAAAACTAAAACGTCATTAAATTTCTTTACAACTTCAACGATGATCTTAGACGGAAAGTTCAGCTGGCACTGTTTGTAAACATAGCACCTCGATTGTGACGTCACCAAACCAATAAGTAAGCATGAGCGGGCCTTGTTTTTTGTGACGGCATTGGCTGAACTCTGCTGTTTTTAACATTCTGCATCAAACTACACAAATACATTCACCTAAAGGATTATTAGGAACACCATACTAATACGGTGTTTGACCCCCTTTCGCCTTCAGAACTGCCTTAATTCTACGTGGCATTGATTCAACAAGGTGCTGAAAGCATTCTTTAGAAATGTTGGCCCATATTAATAGGATACCATCTTGCAGTTGATGGAGATTTGTGAGATGCACATCCAGGGCACGAAGCTCCCGTTCCAACACATTCCAAAAATACTCTACTTGGCTGAGATCTGGTGAATGTGGGGGCCATTTTAGTACAGTGAACTCATTGTCATGTTCAAGAAACCAATTTGAAATGATTCGAGCTTTGTGACATGGTGCATTATCCTGCTGGAAGTAGCCATCAGAGGATGGGTACGTGGTGGTCATGAAGGGATGGACATGGTCAGAAACAATGCTCAGGTAGCCCGTGGCATTTAAACGATGCCCAATTGGCACTAAGGGGCCTAAAGTGTGCCAAGAAAACATCCCCCACACCATTACACCACCACCACCAGCCTGTACAGTGGTAACAAGGCATGATGGATCCATGTTCTCATTCTGTTTATGCCAAATTCTGACTCTACCATTTGAATGTCTCAACAGAAATCGAGACTCCTCAGACCAGGCAACATTTTTCCAGTCTTCAACTGTCCAATTTTGGTTACTTCAATGCATTTAGGGGTGTGGTCCTGATCAAGACAATCTCCTGAACTCCAAACTGAATGTCAGAATGGGAAAGAAAGGTGATTTAATCAATTTTAAGCGTGACATGGTTGTTGGTGCCAGACGGGTCGGTCTGAGTATTTCACAATCTGCTCAGTTACTGGGATTTTCATGCACAACCATTTCTAGGGTTTACAAAGAATGATGTGAAAAGGGAAAAACATCCAGTATGCGGCAGTCCTATGGGCGAAAATGCCTTGTTGATGCTAGATGTCAGAGGAGAATGGGCCGACTGATTTAAGCTGATAGAAAATCAACTTTGACTGAAATAACCACTCGTTACAACCGAGGTATGCAGCAAAGCATTTGTGAAGCCACAACACGCACAACCTTGAGGCGGATGGGCTACAACAGCAGAAGACCCCACCGGGTACCACTCATCTCCACTACAAATAGGAAAAAGAGGCAACAATTTGCACGAGCTCACCAAAATTGGACAGTTGAAGACTGGAAAAATGTTGCCTGGTCTGATGAGTCTCGATTTCTGTTGAGACATTCAAATGGTAGAGTCAGAATTTGGCGTAAACAGAATGAGAACATGGATCCATCATGCCTTGTTACCACTGTGCAGGCTGGTGGTGGTGGTGTAATGGTGTGGGGGATGTTTTCTTGGCACACTTTAGGCCCCTTAGTGCCAATTGGGCATCGTTTAAATGCCATGGGCTACCTGAGCATTGTTTCTGACCATGTCCATCCCTTCATGACCACCATGTACCCATCCTCTGATGGCTACTTCCAGCAGGATAATGCACCATGTCACAAAGCTCGAATCATTTCAAATTGGTTTCTTGAACATGACAATGAGTTCACTGTACTAAAATGGCCCCCACAGTCACCAGATCTCAACCCAATAGAGCATCTTTGGGATGTGGTGGAACGGGAGCTTCGTGCCCTGGATGTGCATCCCACAAATCTCCATCAACTGCAAGATGCTATCCTATCAATATGGGCCAACATTTCTAAAGAATGCTTTCAGCACCTTGTTGAATCAATGCCACGTAGAATTAAGGCAGTTCTGAAGGCGAAATGGGGTCAAACACCGTATTAGTATGGTGTTCCTAATAATCCTTTAGGTGAGTGCATATGGATTATGTCAAATTTTGTGATTATATTGGGCACATTATATACTGAAGGGTGTTATGTTGCAAACTTTCTTCTCTTTCTTAATTGACACTTAAATGTCTGCATGTGTACGTATATACAGATGTGTTGTGCTATGTACTGTACTTTACTTCTTTTGAGCTGCTACAACATTTCCTATTGACATTTGCCTTATCTTTTCTCTATAGTTTTTCCCTGTAGAAAGGTACTGGAAAAATACAGTGTGCTGCTGAAAATAAACATGTTGATAGCCATAAATTACCTAGGGAACATATTTAAACATATAAGCATCATGCTGTTTAGAATGTTTTAAGTAGAGTAGCAATATAAGTTTAACAGAAACCAAATAAAATGCATTGCAAAAATGTATCTCATGAAACTCCAGTTTTATGTCCAAAAACAAATCTGTAAAAGGGCTCCTTTTATGTTGTTGTTGTGTTTTTTTAATATGTTTTTGTATGTGTGGCTTGTACACATGTTGTGTATGGGAGACAACAATGACAATCAGTGTAATGTTGAAGGCATGGTTTGCCTTTTCTAATCATTGAAATAAGATACTGTATTGCCAAATAAATAAAAAAAATATTAATTAATTAATTGTCCTAACCTTTATTTCCAGAGTTACCAACATTATTGCAAATGGCGTTTAATGATATCACATCCAGAGCTGTAAGGCAATATGATGAGTGGCTTAAGGATGCTGGTGAGTTAGTGTACTACTACTGTGAACTAAGTAGATCACTTTTGATCATATAGATTAATGGTTTTTCAAATTCAAATGTATTCAGAATTGTGGTGTATGGAATTTTTTTAAGTAACTGCCATCATTTAGAAAGAAATAATAAATATATGATGTATCATCTATCCCTATTTTCTTTCTGGGATTTTTCAACACTGCCTTCTAGCAATGCTTGACAAAGGCTGATATGTCTGTATTTCATTTAGTATGGTTTCCCTAAAACTACCTGAAAACTGAGAAGAAAATAAAATTTTCAGTAGATGTGCCATACTAATAAGATTTATTTAAAGTCAATTCGAATTCATAATCGTTATACACGATAGATACTCAGAAGGTAAATACAGGTAAACTGGTCGGGAATTGCAATCTTTTTTTCCACCTGAAAAATCTGAAACTGCAAAAAATGAAAGAAGCACAGGTGTTTACTTTTCTCTTTCTTATTATGACTGTGTGTTTTGGGGGTTTTCAAAGGTATACTTAGTATTTTAGAAATATTTTCAATAGAAATAGTTATTAAGAAGTAACATAGGGGTGATAACACTATGTTGAGTTTGACCCCCTGTATATAGGAAAAGAAAAATGCACACCATATATTATTCAGAGCATAATGAAGTAAGCAATGTTTAAGATTTTTTTTTTTTTTGCTTTTTGTTTTTTTGTCTTTATTTTAAATAACACAACTATTAAGCTATTTTCTGAATGTTTTGTCGGATATTAAGGTGATGATGATATTTACTTGTAGCCAAAAATAAATGTCATGTTTATTTTAGCCATAGGCTAATATATCTGTAAACTCTGAACTTGTGGGCATTTTTAAGGTTTATTTTTGCATAATTATTTGAGTTATATTTTGAGATATTTTCATTTCTTTATAGATCCTAGGACAGAGAACTGGCTGCTTATGTCCTCTCCTCTTCCTCAAACACTTATCATTGGCACCTACATTTACTTTGTAACTTCATTGGGTCCAAAACTTATGGAAAATCGAAAACCATTTGATCTTCGCCGAGTCATGATTTTCTACAATTTCAGCATAGTTATCTTCTCAGTCTATATGTCATATGAAGTAAGTGTTCTTGCATTTCCATAGTATATCATGGTTTTTAAGAAATGAAAGAATCTCCTCATTGATATTTCTGTAATTTTAAAGTATTTGTGAGTATTCATTTCTGTAAACTTTAACTGTAATCAGAAAACCATAAACTACAATATAAATACTACTGACTTTTTCAGAGATACAGATCAATTAAATTTACTTTTGTATAGTACTCTTCACAGAGTAAAGGCTCACATTGCTTGCACATTCAATATTTACAGTATTTTACATAAATAAATATATACAGTATATATATTATCAAGGGTAACATAGTTTTATATGTAATTTCCAGTAACATTTAGTATTACTGTGGGTAGTAATTCCTCCATTTGGATTCTTCTTTTTAATTCTGATAACCATCTATAAGAACAATATTATCTGTACTGACAAATAATTGCTTTTTAGTATTTATTGCATTGCCTATTAAAGAGTAAAAATACTTCCGCCAATAAGAGTTTGTGGAATGGGACCTGGACACAGACAGACGGACAACAGTTTAGCACCCATCACACTCATTTAATATATACAATATTTACAAAGTCACTTGTGCACACCCAGTGCCTCCAGCACCGATCCCCCAAAGTCCAGGCCTCACAGTCACCAAATGCCTTTCTGGCCGCCTCCAGTCCTCTCTCCAGCTCCATCCTTCTTCCACCCGACTTCCGCTCTTGAATGTAGGGAGGTGGCCCCTTTTATCACACCCCGAATGGGCTCCAGCATTCCTCCGCGGACACGCCCCAATGTGGCGGAAGTGCTGGCTGCACACCCGGAAGCCCTCCGGGTGTCCCCATTCTTCTTCCCCCCAGCACTTCCTGGTGTGGCGGAAGTACTGGGCTCCAGGGTTCTTCAGGCGCCGCCTGGCGGTGGTCACGGGCCCCTACAGGGGTGGGCTTCTGGGCCCCCTACCTGAGGCCACCAACAAAACCAGGGCGATCGCCCCCTCATGGTCGGGAGGAGGCACCAGCCCTCCTCCGGTCCCCTCGGGCGTCCCGGCTAGGCTACACCCCAAGCCGCCTGTGACAAGTTGTACACAATAAACAATGCAAGTTAGATTTCATTTATACTAGAGATGTATTGCTTGATTTGTGACAAATCTGTGATGAACATTCACCTTTGAATATTTACCTTATTTGAGCGTTTGACTTCAGAGGGAATTGTAGTCATTATTAGTGTAATTTTATTATGCTGGAGATTGTGTGCCGAGTTGAAGTGAATTATTTTAGTTGAGTATACATGCTTACAAAGCCATATCAGGAAAAAACAAAAGAAGTGAGATTTAAGGGCTTTTTCGACTGAGAAATTCATCAGCAACTTATTCACTGTTGCCAAAGGAGTATGCACTGCAGTATTTCAGAAAAGTCATCTGTCACAATATCTAGGAGTTCATTTTATACAAGCCAATTTTGCAGATGTTTTGTGTCCCAAGGTATTGTTGTAATGTTTCAATTTTGGATGATAGCTATATATAGTATGTAATCTGTTCCTAAATATCTAAGGCTTAACATTACACCACTGAAATTTCATGGTACATTAAATGTGATCTGTTTGTTTATATTTAACTGTAATGTTTGGCTGTGTTTGCATTTTTAACTTAAGTACCAACTTTTTTTTTCGATCATTATGAAAATCAAAAGTGATCGAAGATGAGGACATTTTAAGAATTTGGGAAATGGCAAAGAAAATGACAATGATTAGTTTGATAGAAGGGTTTATATGAGAAAAAGGAATTAAAGGGTTTAATAAAGCCCAAGTTGTATAAATACATTATCACTGGAATATTTGATACTATTTCAGTATAAAAATAAACTTCTAAATGACAAATGTACTAAAATCAATTTTTAGTGTTCAGTGTTTTAACAGGATAGAAGCACTATACTGGTTTTATGAATGGTTAGAAAAGTACACATTTTCTAATTGCTTCTTAAATTAATAGTTCCTCATGTCAGGCTGGGCAACAGGGTATTCCTACCGCTGTGACATTGTGGATTATTCAAGGTCACCACAGGGTCTCAGGGTAAGTCATTTTAATATTGTGTATACCTTGTTTTCAGTCAGCACTTATGATGTTAATTATTTCTTTAGATAATTTGGGAAATCTACTTGTTCCTATTATGTATACTTTATATTTTTTCACCACTAGGCATAGCTACATGAAAATTCAATTTAGGCACAAATGTCAGTCTTATTTATAACAGATCTAGTTAAGATATTCTCAATGTGTGCATCTTATTTTAAAGCTAGAATGTTGCTGCAGCACATTAATCAATTTAATTACTGCAAAATTGTTTCATCTCATTCATTTCTAATATATGTGGTGTTTGAAAGTGCAAACTGCATTCCAGTTTGACTTTTTGTGGTGGACTGAAGAAATGGATATGAAAGGTGATTACATCTTCCAGTTAAATTTTTTAAGTTTACTACTCGGGCACTGTGTAAAAGAATGACACTGCAAAATTATACCATGTGATGGTTTGTGAATTTAAACATCTAAATTAGCATAAACACACATTATCATTTCAGGTTGGTTGTTTGATAATTAAATTATAGATATATTTATATCTAGAAAAGAATGAAAACTTTTATCAGCAGCTTTGCATTTTAATTCTGCTCTTTTCCATGCTTGTTTTTCTATTATCTTGGGTATCTTCAACTATTATTTCAAACATGTCCTGTATGTGTAGCAATTAGTAACTTACTTTTCTTGTATAACTTGATGAACCTCTTAATGGTGGTGGTCTTCTTCGTCCAACTCCAACACTATAACTGCTAAAGTTTTTCCATCTTTTCACATTTATTACAGTTTTCCATTATCACAAAGTACGTTATTTAGGTCTACATTAATATTTACCTTCTTAGTAAAACTATTCTGTATATTTTCTTTGCACTAATAGAAATATGGTATATAAAAATTTGCCATAACTAAATTATTATTTAATAATGCTACCTCCAGCTCCATCTCCTGCTTTCTGGTCAAAGCCACCGTCTCTAAACCATATAACATAGCTGGTCTCACTACTATCCTGTAGACCTTCCCTTTCACTCTTGCTGATACCCGTCTATCACAAATCACTCCTGACACTCTTTTCCACCTATTCCACCCTGCCTGCACTCTCTTTTTCACCTCTCTTCCACAATCCCCATTACTCTGTACTGCTGATCCCAAGTATTTAAACTCATACACCCTCATCAACTCTACTCCTTGTATCCACACCATTCCACTGACTTCCCTCTCATTTACACACATGTATTCTGTCTTGTTCCTACTGACCTTCACTGCTGTCCTCTTTAGAGCATATCTCCACCTCTCCAGGGCCTCCTCAACCTGCTCCCTACTATCGCTACAGATCACAGTGTCATCAGCAAACATCATAGAACACAGGGACTCATGCCTAATCTCGTCTGTCAACCTGGTACAAAAGAATATCCTTCTATAATAAAAAAAAATCAAACAACCATAAATTTGTCACTGCCAAAGAATGTCCTGTGGTCATCTATGACTTTAAAGACCTACTGTACATGTAGCTGCTTTGAAACATATTGCACAAGAAGTTTAAAAGCAACCAACTTTTGGAAGAAAACCCCCACCAAATAAAACTGTGTAGATTTTGTATCATTTTGAACTTTCAGGTGACATACAATGCAAGTTTTAGCATTTTTTAAATAATTCCTAATTACCATTTTGCCTCATAAAATATAATTCATTTGGTATCACTTACATATTAATTTATTAATCCTCCAAGCTCCTCCTCAGACTACAGATTCAGACCCATAATCTTGCAATGTGGTATTACCATCTACTGAATCATGCAGAATTGAATTTTCTTCACTATTTGGAAAAATAATCAAGAGTACATCCTTTTGCTATACAATTAATGAACAAATATGCAAATAAAAAAAAAAACAAGCAAATGTTTTACTTCTTTCTGAGAATCATCTTTAAGTGTATAGATTTACAGTGGTGTTAAAAAATATTTACCGTAGTCCTAATTTCCTCTGTGATCAATTTTTGTGGCAGAACATGTTCAGCTGTTCATTGGCACATGATGAAAAATTAATTCCCTCCTTGTTAAGTCAACCTAATTAAAAAGATAATTAAGTCAGCCGATGTAATCAAACCTGGCTGTGCTCAATCCATACTCAATACAAATCTTTTGTATTTTGAACTTGACTATCAGAGTCCAGTTGCCAGCATAAAGATTAAGCAATCATGCAATGCCATAATCAAAGGAAATTAGTGAAAACAGCAGAAAACTACTATGACAGCTATAAACTCGAAAGAGTAGTGAATCCTCCCGGAAGTGCCCAGGCTGGTAAAATTACTCCAGGGTTTCAGTATTTCTTTGTCTAGAAAGTCACAAAGGAATCCTAAAATATCCTAAGAATTATAAGATGGTCTTGCCTCAGAAAAGTTCCTGATCAGAAAGACATTGGGTAAAAATGGGATCCATTTAGATTAGGGAGGCAGAAACAACTGGTAACCAAGAACATAAATTCTTGTTACTAATTTGCTGGAAGACACCTGGATGATCCCTAAGCATTTTTCGAGAATGTGTGATAAAAGTGGGTGTTTTTGAAGAACATGGGTCCCATTATATCCAATGTAAAATAAATACAACATTCCTTAATAAGAACATCATATCCAGCACACAAACATGTGGGTGGTAGTGTGATTGTACAGTAAAGCTCTGCTGCCTCAGGACCTTGTACAACCTGCCATATACAAATAAAGAATGAATTCTGCTCTGTATCAGGAAACTCTTAAGGCCAATCCAGTGTTTGTGAGATGAAGCATAGCTCAAACATGCAACAAGACAATGATACAAAAGCATATCCATATAAGAGTATCTGAAAAGAATCCAAATTGTCAAAGTCTACAAATCTTGATATATATTTTACTGCATAAAATGAATGACAAAATAGACAGTATTTTTCTTTTTAAACTGTAATGTACATAAAAAATTTAATTTGCTGTTTAGGGATAATGAAGTTCAGCTTAGTGACGACTATGACCTTATTTACAAACAAATACCCTTATGAGTCTTTTAATTATTTAGTGGAAAAGACTGTAAACTGTTGAACATTAATGCGAAAATTACAATAAAACACTGGCTTACAGTGCAGTATATACAAATAACTGCTGTTATTAAGTATATTAAAATATTTTAGGCTGTATATTTTGTAAGAGTTTTTTTGTAGTAGTTTATTATATAATTAATGCTTAAAGGGGGCCTGTTTACATGTTTTGACAATGCGTTTATTTTTGATACTGTTGACCACAATGACCTCCTTAAAGGATAAGTTTGTTGTTTTTCTAGTTGAATTTATTTCTTCATTAACATGGTATACAAAGTATATACATTTGCCAGACAAAATTATGTTCTTAAGTTAAGCACTTTGAATAAATTAAAAAATATATATATATATATCTTGCCTGCACTGTCGCTTTACATTGGAGGATATGGGGCACAGAAAGAAATCTTAAAAACTTATGACATATGTCCATTTTTCAAAACCAGTTGTCAACTATTGATCTGTGCCTTGTGATTACATATACTGTACATACATACATACATCTAAAATAGTAATTTTTTTTTTTGTTTAAACATTTATAAACTATCACCAATATTATGAGATTCCACCATTTTAAAAGAAGACGGCCATGAACAATATCTTAGCATTTAGTCTTCCTTGCAAAAACCTTTTATCCCTATATTGTTGTTTTTGTTTTGATTAACCTCCTTAGTTATGTGAGAACTTGCATAGAACTCGAAAACTCAAATAGAAAACCTATCTTTACCAAGAGAAATATGCAGGAATATGCAATAAAATGATAAATAAATAAAATAAAAAGGTCCCTTTTTGTTGTCATAAACATGTATCAGAAACAAAGAAGTCATTGATTATTACTAGACAATTGTCTTGGCTTGAAAAATGGACATGTTTGGTACATTTTTAAGCTTTTCCTCTGTGCTCTCATCCCTGTGAACTGGCAGCGCAGCACAACCTTGGCTAATTAGATGGATAGAGCTATATTTGTCCCCAGGGGGAAATTTGGCCTTTTAAAAAAGTTCACTAAATATATAAATGCTTTTTATATACAGTTTTTTTTGTTTGTTTGTTTTTTTTCCCAATGTTAGTTGTAATGTTTATTGTTAGGTTAGATGATCTAGAAGATCTGCTATTAGACTGTCAGTTCTTCACAATGGATAGTGTGGCTCCTCACAGTTTTATAGAAAAAGTTTTTCCCCCTATTTATATTTATTTATTTATTACAGATGGCATGGACGTGTTGGCTGTATTATTTTTCAAAGTTTATTGAGTTGCTAGACACGGTAAGTATTATGTTGAAGAATCATACATTGTAAGAATGGCCATGACGAAACAAAAAATATTATGTTGTCTAACAGTTAAATATTAAAATACTGTTAGGTTGTAATTAAATTTCAGTGGATTTTGTTCATAGTATCCAAGCAAGGGCAGAGAAATGTGTGGTAAATGTTAAATGCCAACAGATCTGATAACACTGAAATTAAATTATTATACTTTGATATCCTTTTCTAGCATTAACCGATTGTAGCAATTTCTATAAATATTAATAAGTAATTTTTTCCTTTATCCACTTTAGTAGTACAAAAGGTTACATACAGTAATTGGAAACATTTGTTAATTCTGATTGTCAACCACAGTATCATGTGTATAAAGTTAAACTATAACATGCTGTAGTTTATGTAGATGGGGTATTTTCCACACACACAGTTGTGAGTATATACAGTATATGTATGTTTTTGAGTGTTTCTATATATATAGTTTGTGACTGACTCACACATCAACAAAAATGCTTAAAACTTGAAATTTTGCAGAATGGCATACCCAGTGCAATAAGTATCCATTAATTAAGAACATTTCAACATATCAATATTTAGGAGTGAAAGAAAACACAACAATAGACAAAAGTAAATACCTCAAAATGTCAAGAATGCCTTGACAAATTTGATTGAAGTTTAGAAAGGTGGTAGAAAAAACAAAATTAGCTGACTTTTTTTTTTTTAATTTGTTGATATTTTTCATTAATAATGCGCTACCAAGCTGGACATTCTAACGCACCACATCCACCATTTCAGTACAGCATTGACAGCGACCTCACAGATAAACAGGGCCTGATTGCTTCTGCAGATGGCCTTCATTTGCATAAACTAAGTTTGATGAAGCTCAAAGAAGACACATTTAGCTTGTGCTTGCAAGGCACTGTGAGCATAGTTAATTTTGTGCAATTTATCCAGTAAGAACGGTATTTAACGTATACTACCCATTCAACCTTCGTTTTATCTGCAACTTTGTGCAAATACTGAAGTGAGGACTATAATTACCATTAGCCAGTGCACTGCTCCAAATGATTTCATCAGTTCTCACAAAGTTTAAATAAGAATAAAGCCAACATTTGTTGTCCACCTGCTTTTCATCATTACGTTTGCAATACCAATGCACAATCAGTATTAAGAATTTTTTGAAGGTATAAAAACATAGGAAATAAAAAGGAAAAACAACATAACTAATTAAACAATAGAGCCAGGTGCTATTTTTCCAGATGTGATAGGAGAAAAAGGTAGTGTTTTTGAGATGTTAAAAGTAATTAGTAACTTTTTTGGTAGATATTTATTCAAATCATGTACTGAGGCAGTACTAATTTAAGGCTTTGATGCTAAAGGAGAGTTGAGATTTTTAGCAGTTTTCAGCTTTGAATGAATCAGCTTAAATCACCATTGTAACATAACTGAATACTGCTTTAATTTGGAGTTTTGTTGCAATCTCTTTCACACCAACATCAACAAGTACTGTAAAGCATGGTTAAAAGTAAGCAGCTCAATTGAACTAATAATATTAGCCATGGGTAAAAAAAAAATAATATTGTATACAGAAAAGTACTTGGTTACATAATACTTTTGATAAATCTGATTAACCAGTAGAGCTATAATTGGGGCCCATTGGCTTAGATAAATTCCTGGGTGAAGCCAGTTAACACAGCTAATAATAAAATAAAAGAAAGTAACGCGGGTAATGCAGCTTGTACTCACTGTCTCTCTCTCTCTCTGTGTATGTGCATGTATATATTCGATGTACAGTGCATCCAGAAAATATTCACAGAGCATCACTTTTTCCACATTTTGTTATGTTACAGCCTTATTCCAAAATGGATTAAATTCATGTTTTTCCTCAGAATTCTACACACAACACCCCATAATGACAACGTGAAAAAAGTTTACTTGAGATTTTTGTAAATGTATTAAAAATAAAAAACACTGAGAAATCACATGTACATAAGTATTCACAGCCTTTGCCGTGAAGCTCAAAATTGAGCTAAGGTGCATCTTGATTCCTCTGATCATCCTTGAGATGTTTCTGCAGCTTAATTGGAGTCCACCTGTTGAAATGTGGAAAAAGTGATGTGCTGTGAATACTTTCCGGATGCACTGTATGTATTGTATATACTGTATGTACAATGTGATATTTCAAAGAGTTATGTTGATCAGTATTAACCTTTTTTTATATTTGCAGGTATTTTTTGTGCTTAGGAAAAAAAACAGTCAAATTAGCTTTCTTCATGTTTACCATCATTCTATTATGCCCTATACATGGTGGTTTGGAGTCAGATTTGCTCCAGGTAGGCTTAATTTTTATTATTATTAAGTTCAGATCTTAATGTATTCTGTGGAATCTGTAAATCTAGCTTTTAAGGATAAGATATACTAATAGATATGTTTATCTTAATTCCTGTAGGTGGTTTAGGAACATTCCATGCTCTTGTTAATTGCGTGGTACACGTTATTATGTATACATACTATGGAGTGTCTGCTATGGGACCCACATACCAGAAGTACCTGTGGTGGAAAAAATATTTAACCACCATTCAACTTGTGAGTATGGTGATAATGTTTGTTATAAAAAGAGAAATCTGCAAGTTTGATAGAAACCATCTAGCTTGAAAAAACAAATAATTAAATCATGAAAAATAAATTGTGTTTTTATAAATAATCAACACCTGTCAATTTATTCAACATAACAAAAATACTGAACGCTATAAATACTAAATGAATTTTCTAAAATGGTAAGTGCACTGAATACTTTAATAGACTTTAACTCAGTAAGCACTGCCTCATAGTATTCATCTAATCTTTTTGGCAATGACAGCCTTTAAACGTGAAACTGCCGTTTTATCATGATGTTTTAAAGGCACAGTTTGATGAAAGTTCTGGTAAATTGTGTGTTTAATGAAATCAAAATTAATCTTCATCAGTACAGTGGAACCCGAAGTAATTTCCCCCATAGGATTGTATGTAAATACAATTAATCCGTTCCAGACCATACGAACTGTATGTAAATATATTTTTTAAAGATTTTTAAGCACAAAAATAGTTAAATACACCATAGAATGCACAGCGTAATAGTAAACTAAATGTAAAAACATTGAATAATACTGAGAAAACCTTGAACAAACATTGCAAGAATTTGCGCTATTGCCTTACGAACCGCTCGCTGTAAACACTTTTCTTTAATGAGTTTTAAGCACAGGGAAAAACATGAACATTTGAAAAATCCGTAATTTGAAAAAACAACCAAGAAAAGTAAAATAGCGACAATGCACGCTACGAACCGATCGCTGTAAACAGAAGTGAAGTGGAGGTTAAAATCCAATAGAAAAAAGTCTTCATTAAATACAACGGTCGAATCAGTCTCTTTAAAAACAAGCCCGGTGCATTCTTTAACTGCTTTCTCGGCCTTATGCGGCCAGCCCTCTCTCTCGCTTGCTCGCTCATGCACTTTCTCTTGCTTGCTGTCTTCCTCTCTAGCTCACTCTCTCACTCTCTCTCTCTCTCTCTCTCTCTCTCTCTCTCTCTCTCTCTCTCTCTCTCTCTCTCTCTCTCTCGCTCGCTCGCTCGCTGCACAGGGAATGCACAGGGAGAGACTGAACACGTGCGGAAATCATCGGTGCGTATAAACCGGAAGGGAAACTGGCTTGTTCGTCACCTGAGTGTGCAGTCGTGAACAGATGCAAAAGTTTGGCGAACTTTTTGGTCATAACCTGATTTGTACATGGTCGAGACGTTTGTGACCTGAGGTTCCAATTGTTCTGAACTGGAATAGAGGGATGGAAATGGAAGAATGAATATTCATTTGAACATTATTACTTGTGTAATGTAAGATTTTTTTTTCTCTCTTTACAGGTCCAATTTGTTACAGTCACAATTCACATTGGTCAGTTTTTCTTCATGAAAGATTGTCCGTATCAGTATCCAGTGTTTTTGTACATTATTTGCTTATATGGATGCAGCTTTTTAGTACTTTTCCTCAACTTCTGGTATCATGCTTATACCAAAGGTAACAGGCTACCAAAAACACTTAAAAATGGAGTAAATGCAAGAAAAGAACAGTAACGGTTCTGAACAGAAGTTGCCTATCTCTGTGCAAGTGACAATCTCAAGCATGATTTAATGATGTGGAGAAAGCATATATTGTTTTAAATTTATACATTTCTCCTGAAGTATTTACTAGATGCATTCATACACATTATTCTTGTGTATTCATTTTACTTTTTTACTGTGTACTATTAAGTTTCAACATTTGGAACCATCTAAAACCATTTTTGAAATGTCTTCTCCATTCTCTTCAGTAAGGTTTTGTAGTATTGTTTGAAATTATTTATTTAGTGAAATGTGAATTAGGATTATTTCATGACATACTAAAGTGTATTCTCAGTTCACATTTTTCTAGATTTAGTTATTTTCTTTGCATAGATCATGTTTCCTTTATAAAAGAATTGCAACATGCAGTTACTCTCTGAATATGCAATTTAATTTTTGAAAGCGGTGAATTTATTTATTTGCCATGTGTTGAATGTTTCGGCTTTAATGACACTTTCTTTGTAACAAGCATGCACTTCTCTTTTATAGTGGTATAATCCTTCCACATCCGTGAGGTATACCTATGCCATATATAAAATACAATGTGTATATGTATGTATGTGTGTGTGTGTATATATGTATATGCGTGGGTATATGTGTATATATATATATTTATGTAATTGGTATAAAACAGATGCACATACTGTATGTACATGTTATTTTAAATTTGAATATCAACTGATGTAGGCAGTATAATGTGGTCTTAACCATTATAGATATGATATGCTACCTAAAATTATTTTGAATTTGTTATTTTAATTCAAACTTTCAACATGATTTTCTAACAATTGTTATGACTTTCAGAAACAGAAAAAGCAAATGGTTTAACATTTACATAAGTCTGCTTTCTGGAAAGAACTAATTTGTGCATTTTGGAGGTCAATAATTAGGGACTTTTATAATGCAAATTATTCTGTATAGCTACCATATGCTTATTTGAATAGCCTGCATTGTATTTTTTTATTCTTGTTTAATTTACTGTACTTAACACTGCAGTATAACAATTTTGTGCACTGATATCAATCAATTCTGTTAACTCTGTTATCAGCTAAGTATTTTTATGTAGTAATGAATATCTCTTCCATAGACATGATGCTACATTTCAATTATAAACTCTTGAATTTGAACTGTTTTTTTTTTCTTTTGTACTGTACACAATGAAAACAACTGTGACAAATGTTTTTCTTAAAGTAGGTTCTAAAGACTATAGGTTACCTGTGATTTCTGTTTGGCATTGACAAATGCTATAATATGCCCCAGTATTTCAGACAAAGACATGTCAAACACACATCTATTGAGCTGAATTGTTCAGCTATAATCTTATCTTGCCACCTTCATATTAACACAATGCAATTCTAGTGGTCAGCAACCCTCTTTAGTTTGAAGGTTGTACCTGTCAAGCATGCTAACATTCACCCCTCAGTAATCTGTGGCAGTAGAGGCTTTCAAGGTGCATCTTTCTAAAAGAAATCTATGAATTCAAGTGTACTTCAATTTTGCTACTCTAGACTATTTGTAGTTACATTCTGTGTGTACATCTTTCTACAGGTTTTTCTTTAACTATTATTTATTTCTTCTGACTCCCCACCCAAACTCCCACCACCCCTGTTTTCCCTAAATTTGTATTGTACTCCATACCATACAATTAATTTACTTTGATTGGTCATCAAAACTACCTGCCTAAATCTATTTGTATAGCGGTATATATTCAGTATAATACTGTCTTAACAGCTGAAAGAAAATAAATAAATGAATGTGATGTGCTTTTTTTGTAAATATTTTAATCTTGCAAAGAAAAGCTGTGAACTAGTTCAGGACTGGATACCTGGATCATTCTGCTGTTACTTAGCTGCACATTATGCTCATGAGTTTTTAATAGATAAAAGTTCTGTAGTGCTTAAGGACACTGACCAGTTGCCACAGTTAATCTTTTCTACATTTTAATGATCATAGTTATGATACCTGTAAACTGCAGCTGAAATCAGCTACGTAATTTGAGGGTAATTTTAATAATTTGTCTTATTTATTCTTTGAGTTCCATAATAAGCAAGTGTAAGTTACAGTTGACAGATGTAGTTATTCTCTGTCGTCTTGCCTTTCAAATGGAATGTTACGTCTTTGAAGCATTAAGTACAAAACACCTTTCACACTATTTTTCTGAATATTTTGAAGTCATTATATATGATAGTACATAAATACATCTTTATCCATTGTACTTGTATTTCTTAACGTCTCTAAATCAATTTTCAAACATTCTGTAGTGGGTTAGGAATTGCATTTGTGTTGCTGTTTATGTTGGTAAATTAACAGAAGGTTTAATCCGCTTACAATATTGCTAAACTTGTTTCTAATCTTAAAAAGCATTCCTGTATTGCAAAATTTACAAAAATGTAGACTCCACCTGGAAATTCCTGGCTTTTCAAAATTTGTCTGGCGAGAACCACTTTAGCTTTTTAAAATGTGTCTTATTCATGGCCATAGTCAGGCTAAATTGTAGTTCTACAACCCATGGTGCCTGAACCTTGGGTGGATTTGGTGATTCTTTATGGTATTAGAATATTCTCTCCCAGCTGTGTATTTGCACTGATAGAGCTGATGGAGTTTTGTATAAAAATAATTTGTTTGTGCTGCACACTGTAAATTTAGAATGAAAACCAACACCCTACCCCACCACCTGTGACAGAATTACTGTCAACTCTGACAGTTGATTTGAGGAGAAAAATATACCCTGATAATTATCTAGTTTATGGAAAATTAAAAAGGATTACAATGATAACAGTGCCTTGCCACTCCCACCACACACTAGAAGAACATCTGCATAAACAATTGCCTTTCTAACTAATTTAATGTTTTGAATAAGAAAACCTTTTGTGATGAAAAGAGATTAAAATGGATGCTTACTTCCACTTGCAGTGATGGCATCTGTGTATCTGCTGGGAATCAATGGTGACATTCACACATGGACGGAAGGTAGGAGAAAAAACTTGGGATACACTCTAAACCTATCCTAGAATCTCCACAGCCCAATTACACCAGCAGCACCTAATTCAAAATTGAGTTAAGAACAGATCGATCCCCACCCCTGAGAGGGAGAGCAAGCCAAACGACATAAAATTTAAGGCTTGTAAATATACCTAAATTAATAAATTATCTGTGCTTCATGAACTTATTTTAAAATATTACTGATTAGATCCTGCCATGTTTTGAAAAAAGTCTGTACGGATCCTCTAACTGAGTATTTGATTTTTTCCAATTTCAAATAATATAACACATCGGTTTCCCACTGACTTAAAAGAGGAGAGTTAGGATTCTTCCAGTTTATCAGAATAAGTCTGCGTGCCAAAAGTGTAGTGAATGCAATCACAATTTGTTTGTCTTTCTCCACTTTAAGCCCCTCTGGAAGAACCCCATACACAGCTGTTAATGGGTTAGGAGGGATTGTGAGTACAAGGCTGTCTGAAAGGTAATTAAAAATTTTTGTCCAGAATAATGTTCATTTGGTGCAGGCCCAGAACATGTGACCCAGTGAGGCTGGGACTTGGTTGCAGCGTTCGCAGGTTGGATCATGCCCTGGATACATTTTGGAGAGTTTTAGTCGAGACAGATGTGCTTGATATATAATTTTGAGTTGTATAATTGTATGCTTTGCGCATATGGAGCTCGAGTGAATTCTCTGCATTGCTACTTTCCACTCCTTTTCTGATATATTAATTGAGAGATCTTTTTCCCAGTGTCCTCTTGGATCTTTGAAAGGAAGGGATTGTAAAATGATTTTATATATTGTAGAGATGGAGTCTAAGTCCTGAAGATTGAGCAATATTTTTTCCAGCATGGATGAGGGTGCAAGATGAGGAAAGTCTGGAAGGTTCTGTTTAACAAAGTTCCTGATCTGAAGATAGTGAAAGAAATGTGTAGCTGGAATGTTACATTTGGAATGTAATTGTTCATAGGATGCAAAGACGTTGTCTATATAAAGTTCTCTAAGCAAGTTAATTCCAAATTTTTTACAGATATTAAAAACTGCATATGTTTGTGAAGGTTGAAAGAGATGGTTCTCTTGCAGAGGTGCCACAGATAGAAATTTGCAGAATCTGAGCAAACAGAAGAGAGAAAATGCAGTAGAAGACCCAAAAAGCTGTTTGCATCTGATAAACAGAAAAGCATCTGATAAAATCTAATAAACAGTAGCTGAAGGTCACATACTTATGAGACAGAAGGAAATCCATTTGAAGTGCTTATTCGGCTTATGGCAGCATCACCTGCCACCAAAGTACATGCTTTAACCAGAGCAAAGTAGTGTAAGAAACAGTTCATGAAAAAAGCGACAAGGAGAGAGTTCAAAACATTAAGAGCCATACAGCTTGAAGCACACAACATTTTTTTTAGAACATTGGGACAATCTAGACGAGAACAGGCCATTCAGCCCAACAAAGCTTGCCAGTCCTTTCTACTTAATTCTTCTAAAAAAAATCGTCTAGTTTTGAAAGTCCCTAAAGTCTTACTACTTGGTAGCTTATTCCAAGTGTCTGTGGTTCTTTTTGTAAAGAAAAACTTCCTAATGTTTGCTCAAAATTTACCCTAAATGAGTTTCCAACTTTGTCCCCATGTTCTTGATGAACTCGTTTTAAAATAACCGTCTCGATCCACTGTACTAATTCCCTTCATAATTTTAAACAATTCAATCATGTCACCGCTTAATTTTCTTTTGCTTAAACTGAAAATGCTCAATTCTTTTCATTTTTCTTCATAAGTCATCCCCTGTAGCCCTGGAATAAGACTAGTCACTCTTCTCTGGACCTTTCCTAGTACTGCTATGTCATTTTTGTAGACTGGAGGCCAAAGCTGCACAAACTACTTAAGGTGAAGCATTATAAAGCTTGAGCATAACATCCTTGGACTTGTACTCTACACATAGCGCTATATAACCTAACATTCTGTTTCCCTTCTTAATGGCTTCTGAACACTGTCTGAAAGTGATAGCGTAACATTTTAAACCTAACATTTTTACTTCCTATATGTAAAACCTTACATTTACTGACATTTAAATTTCATCTGCCACAAATCTGCATAAGTCATTCTGTAATGATTTAACAATTCCAAATTATCTGCCAATCCACCTATCTTGGTATCATCTGCAAATTTAACTAGCTTGATACTTATATTCCTATCCAAGTCATTTATATATATATATATATATATATATATATATATATATATATATATATATATATATATATAATATATATATGTGTGTGTGTATACTGTATGTATATACATACCATACGATATATATAAAATATATATTAAAAACAGCAGCAGCCCTAGCACTGACCCCTGTGGGACACTACTGTTAACATCAGCCAATTCTGAAAAGGTTTCTTGCACCATCACCCTCTGCTTCCTGTGTCTGAGTCAATTCTACACCCATCTACAAATATCGTCCTGACCTCCCACTTCTTTTAGTTTGATGACCAACCTCACATGTGGCACCTTGTCAAATGCTTTCTGAAAGTCAAGATAAATAATATCATATGCTCCACTTTGATCATATTCTTTTGTTGCGTCCTTGTAGAATTCCACCATGTTAATAAAACATGACCTCCATCTTCTGAACCCATGCTGACTGTTCTGAAAAACTCTCTTTACTTGCCATGTGCTGCTCAATCGTATCCTTAATAATTCCTTTCATTAATTTTCCTCTGATGCACATTATGCTTACTGGCCTATAATTGCTTGGATCTGCCTGTTATCCTTTTTATATAACAGGGTAACATTTGCCAGAATCTTCCCAGTGCGCAGTGACTTCTTAAAAATATGCGTCAAGGGTTTATATATGTATTTGTTAGCCATCTTAAGAACTTGAGAGTAAATATTATTGGGTCCTGGTGATTTGTTTGATTTCACCCAGTTTAGTCTGAGCAGTACTTCTCCCTTTACAATTTCTAAATCACTCGGAACCTCCTTCGTAGTCCCATTAACCGCTGGCAGGTTATCCACTTCCTCACTTATGAAGACCTCAGAAAAAATGCAAATTTAGAGTGTCTGCTATTTCACTGTCTATATATTTTATTTCCCCCTTACTATTTCTGATTTACTTCACCTCCTTGACTGTTCTTTTACTACTAAAATACTGACAGGATCTCTTAGGGTTGTCTTTCGCTATATCTGCTATATTCCTCTCCAACTGTTTTTAGCCTCCCTAATATTCTCCTTAATGGATGGATCTCATGTTCTCATATGCTCAATGATTCTCTTTGGAGTTATTAGTCTTGTTCACCTTACACTGCTGTTTTTCCCTTTGCAGCTTCTTTTTTAACTCTTTATTAACCCACTGTACAATTTATTTTTTTAATTCCTATTAATTCCAAATTTTGGTATGCACAGTACCTGTCCTGCATTACATGTAAAACATTTTTAAACCTGTCCCACTGCTCCTCGACTGTATCCACACTGAAAAGCATATCCCAGTCTATCCTCCTTAGATTTTGCTGCATCTGCTCAAAATTTGCCCTACTAAAGTTAAACTTAACAATTTTAGCCTTTACATCTGCACTCTTACAACACAATGAGAATTGTATTATATTATGGTCACTTGACCCTAGTAGTTCAATCACCTCTGCACCCTCAATTTTATCTTGATTATCACAAAATACTAAACCCAGACAAGCTTCACCCTGTGTTGGTGCTTAAACATACTTTGTTAAAAAACAGTCACTGATTACTTCTAAAAACTCTTGTGCTCTGCTATTTGCAAGGTTATCCCAGTTAATATTCAGATAGTTGAAGTGCCCCATGACTATAATATCCACCTGTAAACTTGCCTTTTTAATATTACTAAAAAGTTCTGTGTTGATGGTCTATAAAACACTCCTAAAATAAGGCCTCTTTCCCTAATGCTTTACAGGCGAAGCCACATGTCCTCACTAAGATGGGGCTCATCGTCCAACTGAAGAGGACTTGTGTTTAAATTCTCTTTGACATAAACAGCAACCCCACCTCCTCTTCTGTCTTTCCTTAAAAAATGTGAATCCCTTTATATTATACTCCTGGTCATCTTTGTTATTTAGCCAGATTTCTGTTGTTGCTATAATATCATAGTTATGCTCTGCTGCATACAACTACATCTCACGTTATTTTTGATACTTCTAGCATTAAGGCAAGCTATTTTTAATATGTTACTCCTTTTACATTTAAATATTGGGTTTGGGGTAGCAGAGTTGCGCAGTGGTAGTGCTGCTGCCTCGCAGTATGGAGACCTGGGTTCGCTTCCCGGGTCTTCCCTGCGTGGAGTTTGCATGTTCTCCCTGTGTCTGTGTGAGCTTCCTCTGGGTGCTCCGGTTTTCTCCCACATTCCAAAGACATGCAGGTTAGGTGCATTGGTGATCCTAAATTGTACCTAATGTGTGCGTGCAAGTGCCCTGTGGTGGGCTGGCACCCTGCCTGGGGTTGTTCCTGCCTTGCGCCCTGTGTTGGCTGGGATTGCCTCCAGCAGATCCCTGTGTTAGGATGGAGCAGGTTGGAAAATGACTGACTGACATTGGGTTAGAATTTACATTACTACGTATTTTTACACTATTGTTTGTTCCTCCATGTATAGTTCTAAACCTGGCCTGTCCTAAACTCCTTACCCCCCAGTTTAGACAATCCTTGACTAACCTACTCATATGACTACCCAATACATTGGTGCCTCTCCGGTTCAGATGTAACCCGTAGTGGTGGATTTTGGAGCAACAATTCTAAAACTGAAATTTTTGGTTCACAAAGATGCCTACAATTAGGTCCATAAATATTTGGACAGAGACAACTTTTTTCTAATTTTGGTTCTGTACATTACCACAATGAATTTTAAATGAAACAACTCAGATGCAGTTGAAGTGCAGACTTTCAGCTTTAATTCAGTGGGTTGAACAAAAGATTACATAAAAATGTGAGGAAACTAAAGCTTGTTTTTAACACAATTCCTTCATTTCAGGAGCTCAAAAGTAATTGGACAAATGAAATAACTGGAAATAAAATGTTCATTTCTAATACTTGGTTGAAAACCCTTTGCTGGCAATGACAGCCTGAAGTCTTGAACTCATGGACATCACCAGATGCTGGGTTTCCTCCTTTTTAATGCTCTGCCAGGCCTTTACTGCAGTGGCTTTCAGTTGCTGTTTGTTTGTTGGCCTTTCTGTCTGAATTTAGTCTTCAATAAGTGAAATGCATGCTCAATTGGGTTAAGATCAGGTGACTGACTTGGCCATTCAAAAATTTTCCACTTCTTTGCTTTAATAAACTCCTGGGTTGCTTTGGCTGTATGTTTTGGGTCATTGTCCATCTGTATCATGAAACGCCGCCCAATCAATTTGACTGCATTTAGCTGGATTTGAGCAGACAGTATGTCTCTGAACACCTCAGAATTCATTCAGCTGCTTCTGTCCTGTGTCACATCATCAATAAACACTAGTGTCCCAGTGCCACTGGCAGCCATGCACGCCCAAGCCATCACACTGCCTCCACTGTGTTTTACAGATGATGTGGTATGCTTTGGATAATGAGCTGTTCCACGCCTTCTCCATACTTTTTTCTTGCCATCATTCTGGTAGAGGTTGATCTTGGTTTCATCTGTCCAAAGAATGTTTTCCAGAACTGTGCTGGCTTTTTTAGATGTTCTTTAGCAAATTCCAATCTAGCCTTTCTATTCTTGAGGCTTATGAGTGGCTTGCACCTTGCAGTGCACCCCTGTATTTACTTTCATGCTGTCTTCTCTTTATGGTAGACTTGGATATCGATACGCCAACCCCCTAGAGAGTGTTGTTCACTTGGTTGGCTGTTGTGAAGGGGTTTCTCTTTACCATGGAAATGATTCTGCCATCATCCACCACTGTTGTCTTCCATGTCTTTTTGTGTTGCTGAGTTCACCAGTGCTTGCTTTCTTTCTCAGGATGTACCAAACTGTAGATTTTGCCACTTGTAATATTGTAGCAATTTCTCGGATGGTTTTATTCTGTTTTTGCAGCTTAAGGATGGCTTCTTTCACCTGCATGGAGAGCTCCTTTGACCGCATGTTGTCTGTTCACAGCAAAATCTTCCACATGCAAGCACCACACCTCAAATCAACTACAGGCCTTTTATCTGCTGAATTGATAATGACATAACGATGGACTTGCCCACACCTGCTCATGAAATAGCCTTTGAGTCAATTGTCCAATTACTTTTGAGCCCCTAAAATGAAGGGATTGTGTTAAAAAATGCTTTAGTTGCCTCACATTTTATGCAATCTTTTGTTCAGCTCACTGATTTAAAGCTGAAAGTCTGCACTTCAACTGCATCTGAGTTGTTTCATTTAAAATTCATTGAGGTAATGTACAGAACCAAAATTATAAAAAAGTTGTCCCTGTCCAAATATTTATGGACCTAATTGTATATATTAGAAGAAGAAGATTTGGCAAGAAATATATTGATGACTGGCTTCAGTCTCCTGTGAAGCGTGTTTGCAGTTGTGGATGTGCATTTCAGCTAATGAAGTAGGGGATCTGATGGAAGTCAAAGGAGTGATGAATGTTGAGAAATATAAACAGATTCTGATATATTGTGCTGTATCTTTAGGAAAATTACTTCTTGGCAAAATGTTTTCTTTCAGTAATCCACTTCAAGCAGAAATGTGTAGATGGAATACTAACAGTATTAGAGTGACACCCTCAAAGCCCAAACCTAAAAAGAAGGAGTGGTATCACTTGCACAGAGAAAGGAACAAGAAAAACCAAGTCCAAATAAGGGTTATGGTAAATCCTGGAAGAAACTTGGAAGAATTTATGACAAGACTCCTGGAAAAATTAGATCAGCATATAAATTGGCATCAGTTTTTTTTTTTTGATTGAAGAAAAGCCACATAAAATACTGACTTGTTCTAAGAGGACAAAACCTTTTTGTTAGTTTTTATTGTATCAGTTTTGTGTTTACTTGCTTGTGAGAACACAATACAACCTTAGAATAAATGCTTTCTGTCCTGATAACAAGATTTGAATGTAATTTTCTTGGGTGGCCTAAGCCTAACACAGTACTGCAAGTAATTTTATAATTTGTCTATTCAGAATATTTTTTTCTCGATTGTGTATTTTAATTGTTAAGAACCAGAACTAAATCAGGAGGCACAGTATTTTCTAAAGAACATGACTCAAAATGCTTCCATAGATTTGACAGAGCTTTATGTATACAACACCAAAGTCTACAGCAGCTGCTGTTTTAGCGTACAGGCTGTCATTAATGTTACCTGTCAAACATCCATACAGAGAAAGAATTAGGAATGGCAGCAGCTGGGACAGGAGATTTTCAAGCAATTTCACCTAAAACACCCAGTGAGATTTTGCATCCACCCTTTAAAAGGATTACTACAAGTGCGAGAAGCCCCTTTCTGGATGAGACAGCATATTAGTTGGGTAAGGTGGTGATGCAGAGTTAGCACTGCTCCCTAAGAGCCCCAGGACTCTTTTCAGATCTGAGCCCATTTCCATGAGTATTCTCAGGATACTTAGCATGTGAAGGGTATGTTGGTTGGTAACTCTAAATATTATGATACGAGTGAGTGATGGTGTGGCCCTGTGTTAAACCTGACACACTTTCAAGCTTTTGTTCTTACTTTGTGTACTCTTTGGTGTTGCTAATATGGACTGTAGCTCCTCACGTCCCCATAATGGACAGTATGTGTTAGGGAAAACAATGAATGGGGAGTTTACAACTTTTAGAATTCGAGCAAACAGTGCAATGTTGAACTCATCTTTTGATAAATAAACTAACTAGTTGGAAAAATTTCACTACACTTCATTTTGTCTCTAAGGGCCATGTCAACATTTCTGTGTTGCCTTGACCAATAAAAAATTGTATCTCCAAAATAAAGTGTAATTGAAACATCGGCGGTGCAATGCTTTTCTGTCATCCTTTGCCATTGAACATCGTACACCATTCCACTATAATTAAGTTATCATAACAGGTACATTTTTTTTTTTTAGCTTTGAAAGGGGGAACAAATGGATTGCATTAGGACAAAAGAGTACATGCGCATAATGTCAAAAAATTCTTACCAAAATTAAACCAAAATTGTCAAATAAGATGTCAGTTCTAAGTCCATGTCAATGCTATCCCAGAGGTGTTCTACCTTGAGGCAATGCTACTTGTCTCAGCAGCCAGAAGATGCTTCAGAGTCTCAAGTTTAAACTATTGATACCTTATAATGAAGGTAACCATTATAGTCAAACAGTCTATGTGTTCTGAGACCAATTATACATTCTTCAGGGTCAAGAAGAGTGGTAAAATAAATCAGTGACCAGCCAAGTACAGAGAGAAAAGAGTAGATAAAGAAAAATAAACTGTTAGTAATATAAGAAATGAAACAGTATTTCAACATTAATTTCTGACAGTTTATCAGATTTATCATGTATTTTTTAAGAGAGTAATACTTAAATCACTGAAAATTCAAAACCCATGTGAATAATTTAAAGGGATATGTATATTATTTTATGTTACTTACCCCATTAGTGATGACCAGGAAAAAACAAAAGTCATACTTTCATGGATAATAGAGATAAAAAAAAAGTCTATGATAGAATTTTGCTCTATAGTAACCAATGCTGGAAAACAGCCAACAATATCAATGAAGAAAGAAGTGTCAAAAAGTTTTTAGATGATGAAAGGAATGAAACAAGGAGACTGAGTAACCCCACTTCTTTATTAATCTTCAACATTAAAGCAATGAACTCGGGAACTGTAATCTACATCCAATATATAGTAATGCAGATACCTTAGAAAATCTCCAGGAATTTAGGAATATCTGGAATACAGAGCTGAATCAGAATGGAATAATGATGAATAACACCAGAAGTAAAGTGGAGTTTGTAGATATGAAAGGAGAAAGGTTAGAAGGAAGAATACGACTGAAAATAGTGGATTTGGAGTGGGTGGATAGATAAAATATTTAGGAATGATTATAAAGAATAACGGTAAAATAGATCAAGCTATGCTTACTATGAAAGTAAATAATAAGGAAAAAAGATGTGGGAAGAATTGCAAAATTACTAATTAATAACACAGTATAGAAATCTGTGTTAGATTATGGTGCTCAGAACTGGACTGTGGTAAGTGGCACAGTAGAATAACTCAAGCAACTGAAATTAAATATTTAAAAACATTTACAAGAAACAGAAAGAAAGGAAGAATTAAATCAACAACCCCTCTGGGAAGAAATATAAAAGACACCTAAAGTGGTTTTGGTTGTGCATTAAGAATGGACAATAATGGAAAACTCAGAAGAGCACTGGAAGTGGGAACAGAGGGTGAAAGAAAGAGGAAGAACAATGTGGTTAGAAAACATATAAAATATTATTAGAAGGAGTAAGACAGTGAATACATGAAAGAGGTTGGAGAAACCGAGGGGTAAATAACAAAGTGGATTAATGAGGCTCCGAAGCTGTAAAGACAGGGTAAGGTTGAAGAAGAAGAAACATATTTCATCAGACCCATCTCAGTCATTGTTGAACAACACGTCTGTTCTCTGTTCATGCTTGTAAGGTTGTACAATTTCAGTTCAGAGAGATAAACTAAACCTTTTACTGATGTCTCGGCCATTACGTTCAGATGTGTTGGAGAATGCCACTGTTGTTGTTGCTGCTGTAGAAAATGCTGGATCCTGTGGATCTGGTTAGGAGGGCAAACATAACTGAAGCTAGTGGTTGCCACAAAAAAAAAGCCTAGTATAATGTTTCTTAAAACGTCAGATATTTCATACCACATCAAGCACTTCACTGAATCCTAACCGATTTATGCATACAGTATATGCTTTAAGGGGGGGGCTTCAATAGAAGGATTAGGTTACAGACATTATTACCTATTTGTATAAGACCTAGCAGTACCGTGGTGTTACATAGAGTACTTCCCCAGCTTGTGCACACATAATGTGTTGTTAAAAAATAAAACGGTCGAGTTGTGATCAGAACCTAAATGGTTTCCAGGCTGAATGAGGAGATACGTCAACCTACGTGTAAGAGACAGACATACTAAGGAAAGGGGTTCTGCAGTGACCATCCTAAATGGAGAGATCATTTCAAAATCTGGGCTGACAGAACTGATGGCAAGGTTGTGGTTCCTGCTTCACTGACTACACACACCCTAACTGTCTTTGTAGTTAAGGAAACTGGGTCCCAGAAGTTGCTGTCTGGGAATTACTGGTGTGAACTAAAAGCCAGCGGCACACCAATTTGTATCCTGACTGAGCTTGTTCCCCTCCTGCTTTAGGTTTTATGGCATTGAATATGACTTCCATTAATGGAACATAAGGGGTTCAGGAGGACAAGGGGCTATGGTGCTGTAGAGAGCTCTTCTTTGGCCCAGTGGTACCTTGGATAGGAACCCTAGTTACAGATTACAAAATAATACAGAATACATTCAAATATAATTTAATTAGTCAAACAATTAAAAAAAACAAGCAGTGCAGAAGGATCTGTGGACTAAGAAGCCACTACTACTGTACTTTAGATATTTTAGGTATAGTTAACGAATTTACCATTGTTAACTCAACTTCCCTTATTCTGTCCCCGAATGGCATGTTAGCAGGGCATATCTCCCAAGACCAGGTCCAGATGGAGAGTGTGTTGTAGTGAATGTGGGCAGATAGCTTTACTGAGAAAGTCAAAGGCTGAAAATGTGTATACTTTAATACTGTATAGGCTTCTGACAAGAAGTTATACAGAGTGTAACACAAGACAAAGTCAAACTGTTGAGGCACCATGCAGCAAACCCCATAGAATTGAATTATGAACAATAGAAAAAAATAATGCATTATACTAACTATCCAAAATGGCAGCTCCTCTAGTTATGTGGAATTCTGTGAGGAAGAGGCGGGTCCAGGTGGGCAGACCCCCAGAAGTGACATCAGAGGTGGAGAGCCATAAATCTTCCTTTCTGCATAGAGCGGAAAACAGAGGTCATTATCACATAGCCCTTACTCCTGGTCTGGTGCATAATTACCATCACTCAAACTGTCTTCCATGCACACACACGTGACAATGTATTAATTAAAGACAATAAAAAGGCAATAATCTCAATAAACTGAAATAAAATATGGCAGAAGGTAAACAAAAACTAGAGTTGAGCCAGGTGGAAACAGAGCTAGAGATATACTAATATATAACAAATTAGGAGGGGGAAATAGGAATATGCCAAGCTGTCGAACAACAATATTAACACAGGCATTTGTGGCATCGAACCCTTCTTGTACAGTAGTATAGCTACTTTCAAATCTAAAATTGTGCATGCCTCTGAAGTTACACTGTGACTGCCTAACACTGCAGACATAATTTACCATCCTGTACACATAAAGTAGCCTGCCAGAATTGAGAAATATTAAAATATTAGCTGGATGTGGTGAGAGAGGACACGCAGGTGATGGGTGTAACAGAGCAAGATGCAGAGGACAGGAAGATATGGAAGAAGATGATCCGCTGTCGCAGCCTCTGACAGGAGCAGCCTAAAGAAGAAGACTAGGAGCAACACCCAGTGTTGGCCTGGAAAGTCATTTTAAGCTCTGGTTCTAACATCTGCTAGTCTGGTTTCAGTCTGTTCTGGTGTTTCACTTGTTCTGGATCTCAGTGACACAGGTGAGCCACTAGGTGGCACTGTCCTTTAAACCCACCCCTAAGATAAAAAGTTTGGGTTCTAAAATATGTTCATTGTCTCTTCCTGACAAAGTGTGCCAAATTTTGTTGAAATTGCACCAAGGATGTGGAATTGGATAAAGAACAAATGGTTGTGTTTCTGCTTATATGTATGTTTTTTTTCTATTCGAGTTCCATTTTTATGCCTTTATGCTTATGTTTATTATGTTCATTTATGTTTTATTTATAATATTTCATCAGTATAGAGTTTGGTTTCTTTTTTTGGTCACTTGTTTTGTTATGTTTCCTGTATTTTTTGGGTGGAACCCCAAGAAGCAGGTCCACCTCTGGAGGACCACCCTCAGCCTTTATCCTCGGGAGCTGAGAGCAAATCCTTCAGTGGTCCATTGAAGTTCTTTCAAGTGCATTACAATGAGTATTGGATTTCCAGTTATTGGGATTTTCTGCTTCTGTTCTTGGTTTTTGATATTGGGATTGTGCATTGGGACTTGTTCACCTAGCATTAACTTTTAGGAAACTCCTTTTTGCCATTTCTGTTCTTTTTCATTTTTTTCTTAATAAATATTCTCATTTATAAAGTTCCTGCTCCGTGACTTGTCCTTTCCCTACAACAGCATTTTGTGTATTTTATAGATTTTTAGACTTTATAGAGTTTGTTTTGAGGATAAGCTGTTTCGCGTGAGTCCAATTCTAGGCAGAAAAGAAAGGCCTGTCCTGGCTTCTGGAGCTTTTAGGGGGCCTTCCACCCTCTTCACTATAGAAGGATGCTGAAGTCAGAATACCAAAACACACACCGACATTGAGCTTTATATATAAGATTTCACAAAGCGACACCATGACCATAACTTGCAAGCATTCCCCAGTCCTTCTTATTACATAAGGAAATAAGTCATCTTCTTGTTGAGTCTGTTAGGTGAAGCAGTGACTCGCTGAGGGTGAGCATGTTAAAATTAATAAATAAAGCTCCACCTGTTGCATCTCAAAATATGATTTAAGAATTTACTGTCACCCCTGCTCAATACACTTAAGTGTCAAAAGACTTCAATCAAGACCTAATAACTGGAGTTAATCTGAAATGGGAAATACACAGATATTTTTTCCTGCTTGTTTGAAAGTAGCCTTTACTTTTCTAAAACAAAGTATGTTACATGATAAGTACTTTTTGAAAATATAGTAAGGATATAATTGTATTATTCGGACAAGAATTAATCAATGTGTCCTGCATTAGAATAGCTGTTGCTAAAAAAAATGGATGGATTAATGAATAATTTATTGCTAGCCCTGGCAATAGATGCGCGTTATTTGTTCCTCATATTCTTTTACAGACATATAAAGAAAAGGACTTAATTGAAAATAAGCCCTTGGAACTATCAATCAACATCATAAAATGCTCTGTCACCATCTCGAGTCTCATCAAACGCTATGCATACCCTAATACAGCGGCAAGAAAAAAATAGATGAACTGCTTGGAAATAACCGCATTCATGTATACATTTGTCTTAAAATATGGTTTGATATTCAAGTTACAATAATGAACAACTAGAGTCTGGTTTAACTAATAACGCTCAAGTAATTGTTTTTGTACATACTGAATACATCATTCAAACACTCACAGTGTACTTTTAAATAAGTATGTGAACCCCAAGGCTGGTGACTTCAAGAAAAGCTAACCGGAGTCAGGAGTTGACAAACCAGGAGTCCAACCAATCACACAAGATTGGAGTTGTGGTTTAGACCTACTTTGATCAATAAATAAGAATCAAATATTTAGAGGTTGATATTCACAAGACGCATCTGCTTTGCAAAAAAATGGATCTCAGAAGATCTATGATTGAATAGTATTCATTTGCACAAAGCTGGAAAGGGTTACAAAGTAATTTCAAAGAGTTTAGATATCCATCACTTCACAGTTAGACAAATTGTGTGTAAATGGAGGTGATTTTGGACTGTGGCTACTCTCCCTAAAAGTGGGTGCCCAGCTAAGATGACTTGAAAGGCGCAATACAGAATGCTCAATGAGGTGAAAAAAGAACCCTAAAGTAACAGCTAAAGGCTTGAAGGAATCACTGTAACAGGTTAACATCTCTTCATGAGCCTACCTTACACAGAACATTGGACAGGAATAGTCAATGGCAAGGCACAAAGGAGAAAGCTGTTGCTCACTCCACACCTGAAGGTTGGCTTGAAACTCCTCAACGCTGTTTGGAAAATGATTTGTGGGCTGATGAAACTAACGCTGAATTGTTTGAGAATGATATGCAGCAGTATGCATGTCAAAAAAAGAGCACATCAAACCAACCGTTAAGGAGCATCATGAATTGGGGCTGATTTGCATACTTGGGGCCTGGACAGCTTGACATAATCAAGGGTCAAATAAATTCCCAAGTTTATAAAGGCACCATACAGTATATATGTCAGGGTGGGAGTCTGCCAGCTGAAGCTCAGTAGAAGTTGGCTGATGCTGCATGACTGTGACCCTAACCTCTGATGTAAATTTATTACAGAATAGCTTCAAATCCTCCTCAGTTTCATTCATATTAGTTGAAATGGGAGTGTTACAGTTACAGCTTCAAAGATTACAATTGATGATGAACTACCGGAGCAACTTAAAAGGGCATGGAAACAATTGTCCTGTTAAAAATTTGTTGAATGAATATTGGGAACACCATGAAAAAATATAAGTAGCTTTGGATGGGTGGATTCATATCATGCAAGTAATCTGGGTATACTGAATTATGAGATAAGTACAACTGTAGTCTGAGGTATAGCACCCACTTGGTTGTTTCCATCACCAATAGTTGATCTAACATTGCATGATTTAATGAAAGAAAATCAATCAAGTATACAAGAATGGAAGAGTTTAAAGAGAAATTTTGTGGAATGACTACATTTTTTACTGAAGCCTCTAAAGAATCTAATAATGGAAGGGTTGGAGTAGCTGCTTATACTGTATGCCAAAATTCCAGGTTAAAATAGTTAAAAGAATTACAAATCATGTATCTGGATATACAATGGAATTGGTTGCAATCACTCTAGGTTTACAATGGGTTGAAGAAATAATGCTAAACAAGGTTGTTATACTGTATGTTCAGATTCATATTCAGGATGGATGAGAATTAAAAATTGACAGACTAAATTGTAGATTGTATTTGATATTGACAGTTAATCAGATTTTATTTTGCTTATAAAATATGGGTATATACAGTGCATCCAGAACGTATTCACAGCGCATCATTTTTTCCACATTTTGTTATGTTACAGCCTTATTCCAAAATGGATTAAATTCATTTTTTTCCTCAGAATTCTACACACAACACCCCATAATGACAACGTGAAAAAAGTTTACTTGAGGTTTTGCAAATTTATTAAAAATAAAAAAACTGAGAAATCACATGTACATAAGTATTCACAGCCTTTGCTCAATACTTTGTCGATGCACCTTTGGCAACAATTACAGCCTCAAGTCTTTTTGATATGATGCCACAAGCTTGGCACACCTAACCTTGGCCAGTTTCGCCCATTCCTCTTTGCAGTACCTCTCAAGCTCCATCAGGTTGGATGGGAAGCGTCGGTGCTCAGCCATTTTAAGATCTCTCCAGAGATGTTCAATTGGATTCAAGTCTGGGCCCTGGCTGGGCCACTCAAGGACATTCAAAGAGTTGTCCTGAAGCCACTCCTTTGATATCTTGGCTGTGTGCATAGGGTTGTTGTCCTGGTGAAACATGAACAGTCGCCCCAGTCTGAGGTCAAGAGCGCTCTGGAGCAGGTTTTCATCCAAGATGTCTCTGTACATTGCTGCAGTCATCTTTCCCTTTATCCTGACTAGTCTCCCAGTTCCTGCCACTGAAAAACATCCCCACAGCATGATGCTGCCACCACCATGCTTCACTGTAGGGATGGTATTGGCCTGGTGATGAGCGGTGCCTGGTTTCCTCCAAACTTGACACCTGGCATTCACACCAAAGAGTTCAATCTTTGTCTCATCAGATCAGAGAATTTTGTTTCTCATGGTCTGAGAGTCCTTCAGGTGCCTTTTGGCAAACTCCAGGCGGGCTGCCATGTGCCTTTTACTAAGGAGTGGCTTCCGTCTGGCCACTCTATCATACAGGCCTGATTGGTGGATTGCTACAGAGATGGTTGTCCTTCTGGAAGGTTCTCCTCTCTCCACAGAGGACCTCTGGAGCTCTGTCAGAGTGACCATCAGGTTCTTGGTCACCTCCCTGACTAAGGCTCTTCTCCCCTGATCGCTCAGTTTAGATGGCCGGCCAGCTCATAGCAAGAGTCCTGGTTGTTTTGAACTTCTTCCACTTACGGATGATGGAGGCCACTGTGCTCATTGGATCCTTCAAAGCAGCAGAAATATTTCTGTAACCTTCCCCGGATTTGTGCCATGAGACAATCCTGTCTCGGAGGTCTACAGACAATTCCTTTGACTTCATGCTTGGTTTGTGCTCTGACATGAACTGTCAACTGTGGGACCTTATATAGACAGGTGTGTGCCTTTCCAAATCATGTCCTATCAACTGAATTTACCACAGGTGGGCCCAGTTAAGCTGCAGAAACATCTCAAGGATGATCAGGGGAAACAGGGTGCACCTGAGCTCAATTTTGAGCTTTGTGGCAAAGGCTGTAAATACCTATGTGCATGTGCTTTCACAATTTTTTTATTTTTAATAAATTTGCAAAAATCTCAAGTAAACTTTTTTCACGTCATTATGGGGTGTTGTGTGTAGAATTCTGAGGAAAAAATGAATTTAATCCATTATGGAATAAGGCTGTAACATAACAAAATGTGGAAAAAGTCATGCGCTGTGAATACTTTCCAGATGCACTGTATGTGGTTTTCTTATGGGTTCCTGCACGTAAAGGCCTTGAAGAGAATGAAAGGGTTGACAGTATGGCTAAAGAGGCTGTAAAACGGTCTGTGGTGATTATAAAAATATCAATTAGTAAAGCTGAAGCTAAAGCATTGATAAAATCAAAAGTTATTGGATTATGGCACAATGGGAGTAAGGGGAGGCATGTGTACAAAATACATAAAAATGTTAGACTTGTGGGAGAAGGTTGAAAAACAAGAAGGGAAGAAATAATACTGACAAGATTAAGAATTGAACACACCCTACTAAATTATTCCCTATATTGAATAAGAAAACATCCATCTGGATTTTGTTGGTACTATGGTCAGCAAGAAACAGTAGAACTTGTAATAATTCACTGTTAAGTATATAAAGAGGAAAGGATACAACTTCAGGCAGCACTTCAAGAAATGGGGATTATCTCAAAATGATTGCATTAGTTATGAAAAAAAAACGTAGCCCATGTCACAGTGTAGATTTTCAGTATTTCAAATCTATAGGGCTTTATGGGGTGATTCAGTTTGAGTTCTAAAATGTTTTTCCCCTTCATATTCTGCACCAAAATCCAGTCCAGTTGGTGGCAGGAATGCACCATAAGTGGGTATGCCAACCGCCATAAAAAGCCAAACGAAGAAGAAAGGCTTCAAGAAAGAAAACCTTTCTTTTGGCGTGGCCCATTCAAAGTACAGACCTCAATCTAATAGAGATTCTGTGGAATGATAAAGGCATCCCAAGACTTCACATTAGACATCCAAAGAATATGGATGAGCTGAAGCAATTCTGCAGCTAACAATGGTACAAAAATTCTCCTGAACAGCATGTCTGATCTACAGCTACTGGAAGTGCTTGTTTGAGATAATTATTTCCAAAGAAGGTTTGACCAGTTATTAAATCCAAGGGTTCACTTACTTTTTCACACTGCACTGTTGAGTGTTTGACGGGCTTGTTTATGAAGGATTATATTTTTTGTGTTATTAGTGTGACCATACTGTTTGCCTAGACATGGGACATAGAGGAGTACCGGATTACACTTTATGATCAGTTGATGCAGCTCTTTCTTCCCACTGTAACCGATACTGTCCCTTCTGAACTCAATGAAGCCACTCGGCAGCAGATGACATTCGTGGTAAGTTCAAGATCCAACCTTGGGCGGCGGTGTCAGCTCATCAGTGGGCACTCTACAATACAGACCCCCTGGGAGTTCGACTCTCGTATATAAATTAACACGTACACAAGGAGAGAGCATGCAAAGTCATTACATGCTGTGATGTTGGAGACAATTATTTTAAAAAAGCCCGCGTGTGCTTTTTACCCGTTCACTGCGGTTTTCCCTCAGGTTGTACGCGTTGATTAACAGGTAAATAACTGCGCGTGTGTACAACGTCGCGTTTTGGCTCCGTTCTTGTCATCCACCTACTACTGCACCGATAATAAACTGTAAATAGAATTAATAATTTCAGCATATTCTCGTCGTTTATGTGAGAGCAGAACCGGATAATTCATAAACGATACGCTTTTGAAATATTCTTTTCAGCGATTCTCAAGAATCCATTTAGGGGAGGACAACGGTATGACGCATGCATAATGTCGTCAGCGTTTTTCAGTTTACATTTAGAGGTGCGGAAGTGCAAGCACCTCCGGCGTGATTCACGATTCTCATTCACTTTTAATTCTTTCGAATTTGAAGTGAATTGTTACCTTTCGTTCACTTCATTCCCGAACTAAATCAGAACCGTCACTCACGTATAGTTTTCTAAACACAGCAAATCCCAAAACGATTGCAGCCAATAGATTTGTTCAGCAAGGCGATGCCAAAAGATGACTAATTTTCTTAGTTTAATTATGCAAGTTTCACCGTTATGCCGTGCTCATGTCCCCTCTGCTTTACGTAACACTCAACAATCTAGGTGTATACATTATTTAGCTAAATATTTTTTTAACTCGTCCCCAATATAAACCGGCTACCTCCTAACTTAAACAACCGCACCTACAGTGCAGAAGCTGGACGCGTCGCTCACCTTTAAACGATTTTCCCCCAATAGCGAACGCGAACTTGTTACCACGTGAGACAGGTGGCTGTCCAATAGCAACACACAATTTGTTCCTCTTGGATTCAAACTGCTGTATTCACAGTAATGCGCATGGCTGTGTGTCTCCTAGTTGTGTTTTTGTAGTGTAAATAACGCAAAGTGGAGACCGCAGTTGTTTGAGATCAACGAAATTTGTCTTTTTTATCCGCGCATATGTCAGAGTGATTTAAAAACCAGTTATGGGAGATAGAGTGATTGGCCCTGGGCCGTATCGAGCGACAAAGCTGGTGAGTTAAATGCGCGACTGCGTTGTTCCAATTTTTCTAGTATTGTGGTTTGCATTTTTTAGTTCTTTCGATGTTCTTTTTCGTTCTCAACGTTAAAATAGATAAGGTGGCCAAGACCTGTGGTGTCTCTTCGCTGACTCCGGTAGCAAAGGTTTTACGTTAGCTTCGTCACACTTTGTTTGTCCGGTTGTGTTCAACTTCCCTTTCTATATACGCTTCTTATTATTCCGGAATCTTCTCACAGCTTTATTTCTCGTTAGTTTGCCAACTCACAATGTTACGAGATGCACCTGCAATCCAAAAATTGCTTCTGTTTACTCCATCACTCTACTAACGTGTATGATGTAATAAAATCGTTTTAATAGAAACGGAAATTAATAAAAATTTTATAGGAAATTCATTTGAGTGACACAATATGACAATAAGAACAGGCATATTTAGAACAATGGGTGTTGCTGAGTGTAATTGTATCGAGATGTGCAGACATAAATATGAAGGATAAGTCGGTTGAAGACTTAAATTATTGTATATAATTTTCCGCAATTAAAACTATCGCAAGTGGAACCAATGAATACCAAATAAAGTGGAAGAGCCTTAAAGGTAGTTGAGATGATGTGTCACAGACCTAACAGTTTTAATTTTGTGCAACATTTCTGAACTTTGGTCCGGTGCAGAGATTCCCGGACTCGGTCCTGCGGACCCCCAAGGGTTGCAGGTTTTTGTTCCAACTGTATTCACAAAAAGTGATAATTGATCTCCTTTAGTTAGCTTTTCTTTTTTCGCTCTTCTCGTATTCTGCATTTATTAAAGCACAGCAGTATGATTTTTTACATTATAAGACACGTAGAAATATTTATATATTTTTTTGCTACAGCTTTAAATGCTTAATTTTTTTTTGTTGTTTCCTATAATCTTCCCTTAATGCTCCGTAGTTTTCTCCCTTCATTGTGTCCTAGTAATGACAATTAAAAACGAGCAAAGCAGACACAAGGGAAGAACGATGAACGGCAGTAACTGCTTCAGTGTCAGACCCACTAATTAGCCAGTAATAGAAAGGCAGTATGTAAATTATAAATAAAAAAATGTCATTATCTACATGACTGCTTCTTTTTTTTTAATGTAGTAACATATTTTATTATTTTCTAAGTTTTTCATTGACCCCAAAACACAGAAACTGGGAGATAACTCAGTTAATTAGGCTAGAAGTCCATGTAAAAGCAGAAGTGGGTTAGGCTTGTCCAGAGGGGACTGGGCAGTCTAATGGTTTGGAATCCCCACAGATTTAATTTTTTTCTCCAGCCGTCTGGAGTTTTTTTTGTCCACCCTGGCCATTGGACATAACTGTTATTCTATGTTAATTAACGTTGACTTATTTTATTTTCTTACTGTGTCTTTTATTTTTCTATTCTTCATTATGTAAAGCACTTTGAGCTACTTTTTGTATGAAAATGTGCTGTATAAACAAATGTTGTCTTTGTTGCTGAATTTGCGAACCACTGGCCCAGTGGTTTATGCCTCCTGTAGCCATAGAGTCTTGAGTTCATATTCTTCCTCAGTGTGCCCAACTTCAATTCTGGTGAGCCACAGTGGCTACAAGTTTTCCATCCTGCCACTTTATTCATTGGTGGCTAACTTCTGCTGCTGTCTTTTTTTTTTTTTCGTTTTAATTTCCTTGGTGTTTAAAACTCAGTTTTCCCGAAATGCTTTTTTTCTTAAATGTCAGCTAAACAAATATGTGAAGTGAGCCAAAGAACTGAGCTGTTATTGCTTTTTTTTTTAAGAATTTGAATGTATGAAAAATTGTTCAAATGTGCCTGAAGCCAAATTTCTATCTCTTCTAATTTTTAGTTTAAAAATAAAAGAGAGAAAATTCCACTAAAAATTAACGGGAACTTTTGAGATCAAACAAAACCTCATGAGGGTGAGATCCATATGATATAAGAGCAAAACTGAGCAGACCAGATTTCCTTAAACGGAAGAGTTTAACCTTTGAGGAAATGAGACCCAATTACAGGGTGGAGCCGCTTTAATTACTATAAGGTTTCAGTGAAGTATCTCTTGGGGAAAATCGGTTTCACCCACTGGTTAGTTGTTTGTTCAGATTTAAGCAACATGTCCCACAATGAAAACTGTGCTTTCAACAATTTTTAACACTAGCAGGCTTTCATGTGCAATCCAAAGTAACAGTTGTTTCAGTGAGTAAATCCATGGCAGGTGGATTCCAAGGATGTCAATAATAATTATGTAATGGCAGAACTTTGGAGTGTTTTTAATGTGTTTTGTAATTTGTAAAGTATGCATTTGTGTTTACCTGTGAGATTGTTACAATGCTCTGCACCTGCACTTGGTGAGCAACCCTATAGAAAAATAAACTAAATTGAATTGAATTGAATTTTGTTTCTCTGTGAGCTTGGCACAAACAGACCAACCTGCAAAAAGAACCCCCAGAAGTAGTGCAGAGGTGGTTTGGTAGGAAAGCATTACAGAACTTTGGTAGTCCCCGAGTATCTTTAACTGGTACCTTATGACCTTTGCAGGCAGCTAACACAATTAATACAGTCAGTGTTGCTACCTGCGGCTGATAAATGTTTATCCCACGTTAATTGGAAGAGCAGCACCAATTAAAAGCTGGATCAAACGATTAAATACATTTGTTGAGAGTGTTTGCTACGTTAGTTTGCATGTATTTTTTAAGCACTTGTAACACAGGCAGGTTAAATGAGTTACACCAATGTCGCATTACACAACTTAGTTAGAGGGGATGTCAGACTTAATAACTGAGGTTGATATCGCCAACTCAGGATGTTTCTTTACAAGACTAGAAATTGCAGGGGACGCCTTATTACCCAACTGTGTAATGACTTTCCAGCACAAATTTACAGTTCCGAAGAATTGCATACTTGCCCGTTTTTTCTTGCATCCAATAGCATGTTGCTTTGTTGAGCCTGTGATGGGTTTATAATTACAGCAGGTTCAGCCACAATTGCTGAGGTTTTTTTTTCAATTCTATCTTTGTACCTAAACTGGAGATAGCAAACAGACAAATCTCTCTTCTTGTGTGAAGTCCGGAACACCCATAATGCTTCTTATTGCTGCATTATGTGCATCGTTCTTGCAGATGTGCATTCCTTAGTTGTCAGCTGTCGTGCACACAGAGCCCACCTCTATGGAAACTGCTGGAAAAGTCATGTAATGTGACAGGGCCTTTAGTCAGACAAGGGTTTCTTTTCATGTTTCCTCTGTCATTTCAAAAACTCATTGCCAAGTTGATTAGTAACTCGGAATTGTCCCACTGTCTTTTGTAAGAAGGGGTCCAATAGGCATTGTCTCCTGCACAATTTCTTTCCTAGCATTAAGATTGATTTAATAATTTCTGTCAAAAGACATGTAATGATATGTAATAAATCATACAGTGATCCCACTATCGCACTTTGACTTTCGCGGCTTCACTCCATTGTGGATTTTAAATGTAAGCAAGTCTAAATATATATCACAGATTTTTTGCTGGCTCGCGGATTTCTGCGGACAATGGGTCTTTTTAATCTATGGTACATGCTTCCTCAGTTTTTTTGCCCAGTTGATTTCATACAAGGGACGCTATTGGCGGATGGCTGAGAAGCTACCCAATCAGAGCACATATTGCATATTAAATAAAACTCCTCAATGATATACAATATGCTTCCTGCGTGGTGCTTTGCACATTTCAAAGCTCTAACAGCCTGTATTGATTTTTGATTGTTGGCTTTTCTCTGTCTCACTCACTCTCTCTGACATTCTCTGCTCCTGACGAGGGGGTGTGAGCACAGAGGCTGTTTGCTTAGAAGATACGGACGCTCCTCTAAAAAATGCTGAAAAGACTACCTTCACATTGATCCCTTCGTTGTGCCGGCTTTATCGTGGTGCTTCGTTTACTTAAAAGCCCAACAGCCCTATTGATTTTTGATTGTTTACTTTTCTCTCTCTCTCTCTGACGGCACTCCTTTGAAGAGGAAGATATGTTTGCCTTCTTTTAATTGTGAGAAAGAACTGTCATCTCTGTCTTGTCATGGAGCACAGTTTAAACTTTTGACTAAAGGGTGTTATTTCATGTCTAGAGGGCTCTAATAAAGTATTTAGAAAGTCATAAACAGGTTTTCTACGCTCGAACTGCGAAGATATTTATAAATAAAGATTTATAAATAAAGAATCCTGCTTCGTGGAAATTCATTTATCTGTCTGGAGCGGATTAACCGCAATAAACAAGGGTATACTGTATAACTGTGCGGAGAATATTTATAAACAGTGTGGGAGAGTTTCTAAGGGCTTAAAATATATAAAAATAACCATACAAACATATGGTTTCTACTTCACGGATTTTCACCTATCGCGGGGGGTTCTGGAATGCAACCCCCGCGATCGAGGAGGGATTACTGTATATAAAAAAATAATAGTTCGTTACAGGTTGGCCAGCTCTAGCACCATAAGTTTAACTTACCAACCTTATGGATTTAAGCACTGGTTATGAGTGCCATTTGCACAGCTGATCCTTCCACAGTACTCCCCATCGGGACTTGCTAGCTGTGGTGTGAACAACTCACGAGTATCTCTGGATACAGCATAGTCTCTAAAGGCTGGTATACCTTGGTCCCTGAGACTAACCTAGACATTTAAAGTCTGACTAGCACACTTTTTTGGTGTTCCCAGACATACCTTAGACTTGGAGGCTAACACAATTTGGTCCTCGAGAAAAACCCAATCACTCAGAGGCTGATGAATCTTGAGCAATGTCGCTTAACCAACAGCGGATTTGTTACTCCCACATGGCTGTCCTCAATTGGAGTGGTAACCATGTGAAAAGGAAGTGACATTTTCCCACACCAGGTTCCATGTGTCTACTTTATTACTTTACTTACTCAAGTTGTACAGACAGTGTAGAAATTTAAAAGCACTGCGGTGTTAAAACAGAATAATAGCAAGTGAGTTAGATTAAATAAATGGTCGAAAATAGTGAAAGTAGTGATAGTTAAGTCAGGGATTAAAACATTAAAAACACACCCTTTAAGTCAGTAAGCTTAAATAATACTTTCTATAAAAGTAGAGGTAACATCTGTATTGGAGGGGTTGTCTTATTGGGTGGCTTTTATATTGATCACTCGCCTGCTCTGGTGTTGGACAACTCCATCTAAACATTTTCATTACAAAACTAATGTGCAGGGTTTTCACAGGACTGCTCTGCTCAGAGTTCCTGCACAGGTCATCTCAGTCCACCTGAGCACAAAGCTATAAATGTGGCCAGTTGCAGCTTGCTTTTAATATAGTGCCTGCAGTCTGAAAATTATGATTGTCCATTCTGTAATATGACAGTGACTTGAGTCCTGGTCACATATTGGTCTGCAAATGGTGTAGTTTATTGTAAAAGGCATTCATCTGTGAAACTTAGTGGTCTCTTACAGCCCTGATTCACAGTGTGACCCCAAGTAGTTTAGTTTCACCTGCCTCTGCTTCACTTGTAGCAAGTAGTTGTATTTGAACTACCTTGGGATAGTGCTTGCTATAGAAAGGCACAGTAGATAATAAAGGGGGCTGATGCTGCAGTTTGTACTGTTTCAAAGCAAAACATTTTCTTTTTGCGGCGTCGGATGTGTTTGAATTATTTAGTGTTGTGTTCATTTGATACTCTTTCAAATCTTTACAGTGGAATGAAACTATTACCTTGTTTCGAAATGGAATGCCATTAAGGAGGCATCGGATTCATTTCAGAAGTTATGATGGTTGCTTCACGGCTTCAGAAGCAGTGGACTGGCTGCACGAGCTCCTTCGACGCAATCAAAACTTTGGCCCTGAAGTCACAAAGGCTCAGACTTTACAGCTGCTGAAGAAATTTTTGAAAAACCATGTGATTGAGGACATCAAGGGAAGATGGGGTAATGAAGATTTTCAAGACAACAGCCATCTATATAGGTAAAGCCCATATGTCTTTGTGTCGTAGGCTGTGCAATATTATGTATTCAAAATCACTATCTTTTTTAAAATATTGTGAACACAATATGGTTTAACTGGAAAAAGAGTCGCATTAAAAATAAGTGCATTTTACAATTTTGCCATATGGTGGTGTATATGCACTAGAGTTTTTTTAAATGCAATGTCAGATGCTGAAGCCTGTTACTAAAATTGGAAAAAACCTAACGGTTAATTATGGGCTATACCGAAGGCACATTCAGATGGTATGCTAGTTACAAAAATGCACAGATACCCTTGTGCTAATTTGTCCATCAGGGGAATTGTCTTTTGTTGGTTTACTACCAAATAGAGGGCTAATCTTTGCTGCAGATTACTGATTCTTGTGCATAGCTTCTTGTTTCAGCTGCTGTTGTTAAAGCCCACAATAAAACTGGTTACTTTAATTTTACAAGCAGAGTGGCAGATTTTTTTTTTTTCCCCTTTGATGGTGAAATTGATTCACATTTGTCTTCAGTTTTGACTTTGATCATTGCTGACTGCTGCAACGTGCTCTCCACTTCTGATGTATTTTATCCTGAGTCTCTTAGAGTTTCTTTATCACCACAATAGCAGGGATTTATTAAATCTCATGTTTCTACTCTAAAGTGTACAAAACGCAAAGTAAAAAATGAGAAATGTAGAAAATATAATGATACAAAAAGTAATAATGAATAATTAACTAATAACACTGTACTGTATATACTGTCAATGTGTCATTTATGTGGTGTATCTTGAAGCATGGTTAAATGCACAATCCAACGTCACAGTTGGGACAATAGTAGCGTGATTCCTTGCGGATTTTCTTTCCTTACCGATCAGCTTTTGAACAGCACACTGCACATGCAATTGACACGAGCATCGCTTTCAGAATCACTTTCGATCTTAGTATCCGTTTGTTTCACTGCCTGAAGTGAGATTCAGCTTGTCATCACTGCTCATATCACTGTCAAGGGCGTACAACACCTGGGCTGCTGAAAAAGGTTTCTTATAAGATGTCCTTATGAGCCTATGAGGAGACTTGTCTGCCCCGTTGCCCAGGTAACACTTGGGCCAGTCGCTTACGCAAGACACACCTATATAGTTTCCCAAGCAATGCTTGGCACTAAGGCTGTTGGCATTTTTACAGCCCGAGTAATCCTTGGGTCAAATGCTTACGTGAGATTAATCTATACTGTTGCCTGAGTTGAGGCTCAGGACTAATGCTTTTAACACTGTTTTTGCAGCCCGAGTGGTGCTCGGGTATAACGCTGAGGAGGTTACGTTTGTTGAGCACACTGGCTTTATCTGGGGTTGTTTTACTCGTTGGCAGCAAGAATGTTGTTTTCAGGTAGCTGTAGCATGAGTACTAGCAAAGAAAATATTATACAATCTTCTCCTGAATAAACATCTGTCATCTAAACAACTGACTTCAAAGCAACATTCAAAAACTGTAATATGCTAATATCATTGCCAAGTTTTAGCAAATGCTCACCTGTTATCGGCTAAAACACACCTGATGGCTGGTGCTTGTTCCGGCATACGCTTCACCACTTTTTGATTTGAACTCCAGTGAGTTGCACAGTCAATGCTATAAAGGAGACACATGTCTTTAGATTAATATTATAACTTATTTAGAGTAGACCAGGCTATAGAACAACCTCGGCCTTACCTACTTAGCAACTGATTCAGCCACCAGAATGTGAAATGAATGTTTTATCCCATGTATAAAAGCACATCTTACTTGCATAAATGATTTTTAAAAAGTAAACTTTAGCCTTAAGCTAAGTATTCTACTTTTACTAGGCTACTTATGAATTAAATATTGGACTGCCCCATGTGAAGTGAAAAATACAGAACTGCACTGACTCTTAATGTTGCAAATTTATTAGTGAACCAATTAGTTAGTTTTTATAGCAAAACTAAAAACAATAAACTATTTACATACCTTCCATAATTGTGGCCTTGAAAGATGCCTTAACTTTCTGTCCTTTTTCATGTGTGCTTGGCACCATTGCCCACCAAAACTGAACCACAACGTGCCAATTTCCCGCTTGCCAACTCCATTTTCTCCACCCAAAATCATACCCCTCTGTAGTTCTTTAAGAAGCTCATTTGCATATTTGTGTCCGATCTCTGCTTAGAAAGCACATTTATTTTACTGCCTGAAGAAGGGGCCTGAGCTGCCTTGAAAGCTTGAATATTGTGATATTTTTAGTTAGCCAATAAAAGGTGTCATTTTGCTTGACTTCTCATTGTACATGCACTGTATAATCATTTGCATTAGTCTGCATGTATAACAATGTTTTCTTGTCTTTGCAGGTTTCCTCCATCCTCGCCATTAAAGCCTTACCCAAAAAAGTCCTACTGTAAGGAAAATGCATTTACTTTGAAGTTTCCAAAACTGGATGATTATGAGCCTGTTATGTTGCAAGATAATGCAGTGAGACCACTTGTTTTGGTAAGTTGTCTTTGTAGAATCCACTATTTGCAAATTCCAATGTTACTCTCTTAATATGATTGTGTTCATATTTATTATATCATTTATTAAAGCCACTGGTAATCTTAATTATAAATGTTTGTTCATTTTTCATATTCACATTGTTGTGTGTGGTTTTTTTTTGTGTGTAGGGAAGTCTCACATAATGAACCCTGTGCCCAAAACAAATAATCTCACCAGTATCGTAACCAGTTGTATGATTTTAGTCCTATATAAAAATGAGCAGGTTTGAATGTATTCTATACTCATTGACCCCTTGGTTCTTGATAAGTAATCTCATAGTACATATTATATAGTTGTAATAACTCGGAGGTTCAATCATTGGTCTGCATGAGGCTGGTCAGTAAGTCGACTATTCACAATATTTTTGGGTAGACTAAAAGGGTAGACTGCCATTAGAGAATTGTGCATAAGGGCTTCACATTGCCTACCTCACTGATTTCTC